>NC_091161.1:3239359-3278969 GCF_040958095.1 Procambarus clarkii | reverse complement strand
TTGGGACACCATCAATGAAGCCACCTGCTCACCTTACAAGTGGTGATAGAGTCGTGTCATTAAGACCAGACACGAAGACTCGAGGAGATCGAACCAGCCACGTAACGGACCGGGTCGATTGACTGAAAGAGGGAGAACCACGACCTTTGGGTTCGAACACCGAGCAAGCAGTGCCTTAACCACTTAACTGCGTCAACCGAGTTTTCTCGGTCGGCGGGAAACTGCGCCAACCGAGAAACTCGTTTTGATTTTTGGTACCCATTCGAAATGCGCGCGCGGTTGGTTGTGTACGAGATGGATGCCTGAGGCCGTTAGTCAGGGGCAGCCATTTTGAAAAAAAATCCCAGAATGCCCCAGGCCCGAGGGTAGCCTCAGTTTTGATCGAGCTACCATGGCTGATGCACGCGCCTCCAGCTCCCGGTCACCCGTGGGACGCGCTGTTGCAAAACCGCTTTCTTCAGGGGATAATAAACAGTTTATTGTTTGAGGATGAAGTGGAATATTATGTTGATGACCCAAGGATTGATAGAAACATAACTCAAGGGTCTAGTGGAAGTGAAATAGATACAGATGAAGATGATGCAGTGAGCTCGTATCGTTCAGGGCGAGCGGCACGCACAGTGAAGCATCACAGGTCATCGCCCTTGCCAGAATTAATCCCACCACCACCACCTCCATCTCCCATTTTGACGAAAGTGATACTATTGAGTCATTTTCTGGGTTTAGTGACACTGCTTCTGATTCAAGTAGCATAGATGAGGCAAGGGCTAGCAGCTCCCGTCGTCTTGGTGTTACCAGATGCAGATCTGCTGTCTCAGCAAGTCGCCCTGCCAAGCGCCGCCATGTATCCCCTATCGACGACACTGACGACAGTGTTGCCTCTACATCTACTTTCCCTGATCGCCCTACTAGTAGACAAGGTAGAAGACCTGCAACTCCTACCCATAGGAGATTTAGTGCCAGAAAAACGCACCCGTAGGAGTCGCTCATGTAGGTGCTAAAAGGAGAACGGCTGAACTTGGGTGGAAGGATTGTGATTTCTTGTACCACACAAACCTCAATTTGATGATAGGGATGTGGGGGTTGCACCCATGTCCCCGTACACAGGTGAAGACATGACGGAAATGGACTATTTTTGTGCATATTTTGATGAGCAGTTCATGCAACATCTTGTTGCCAAAACCAACAGATATGCAGGGCAACTTATTGAAGCTGGAATATTACAGGCTTCACGTATGATACGTTGGAAGAACACTACTGTGGCTGAGCTGTATGTGTTCTTTGCTCTATGCTCCAAAAACATTGACGGAAATGGACTATTTTTGTGCATATTTTGATGAGCAGTTCATGCAACATCTTGTTGCCAAAACCAACAGATATGCAGGGCAACTTATTGAAGCTGGAATATTACAGGCTTCACGTATGATACGTTGGAAGAACACTACTGTGGCTGAGCTGTATGTGTTCTTTGCTCTATGCTCCAAAAACATTCGGAGAAGCAAGTTATTCAGGATTATTGGAACAAAGAAGCTGCTGTTCCATCACCTGTGTTCAACAAATACATGTCACTAGACAGGTTCCTGCTACTACTATGGTGCCTGCATTTTGAAAACCTTGAAAATTTTGATAGAAATTATCGACTTTGGAGAGTGCGAAAAGTGTTCAATGATCTCAAAAGGGAAATTTCATGATTACTTTGTACCTGGACAGAATGTTGTCATTGATGAATCCCTTGTTCTTTTCAAGGGACGTCTTCTCTTCAAACAGTACATGCCATCGAAACGGCAACACTTTGGCCTCAAATTTTTTGTACTGTGGGACTGTGAAACCGGAATGGTGATCGATAATATATCATATTCTGGTACAGATGTAGACCCTCAGACGATCCTCTCGGGTTTTCTGGCAGTGTAGTGAAGACGCTAATGGAACCATTGCTGAGCAAGGGGCACACTCTGTACACTGACAATTATTATACGAGTCCCCCTTGCTAACAAAGTTCTTGCATGAACATAACACGGGAGTGTGTGGCACTGTAAAGACAAATAGGAAAAAATGCCGTTTTTTTTTTTTAAATAATATTGGTGTAGGTGATTGTGAACTTAGAAAATGTGACAAAATATTGGCAGTGCGTTGGAAAGACAAATGTGAAGTCAATATGTTGACAACTATTCACACTGGTGAAATGCTTGAAAGTGGCAAAGTGAGGTATCGAGGTGATGGATCATTGTTCAAGCCGGATTGTATCATTGACTACAATATAAATATGAGACTTGTAGATAAATGTGACATGATGGTTGGTGCCGTCGAGTGTGTCCGCAGAACTGTAAAGTGAACCAGGTAATTCTTCTTTCATCTTGTGGACGTAACAGTGCTCAACTGTTTCAACATGTTTTTGATGAAAACGGGCAAAAAACCTTCAATTCGAGTGTTTAGTCAAGCTCTGCTGTCGCAATTACTCACCAAGTATGGCCAGGAAGAAAGCGCAAGAACAGTTTATCATGCCCCAACCAGAGCGCATTTAGTTTCCAACCGACTGGCTGGTAAAGAGGCTTTTGCAATTCACAAGCCTGCCTACCTACCACCTACAGGACCTAAGGTCAAAGGCATACGTGAGTGCATTGTTTGCAAGCATTCAGAACGAAAACCAAGGAAGCGAAAATCTGTGTGTACCATATGTGTCGAGTGCAAAGTCCCGCTGTGTCTCATGGACTGCTTCTTTGAATATCACTCACTTGCTAAGTACTAAGAGTGTAATAGTGTGTCTTACTGTGTAAATAGTGTGTGAAACTGTATATGTATTATTAGTGAAAGTAAAACCAGAAATATTGCAACAATAAACCTTTATTGAGGACACTTTAGTGACCCATGTATCACAGTTCCATGGAACATTATGGACGTTATACTTTATATACATTGTCAGGACACACATATACATCTGATACGATATGAGAAAAACATTAGAAAGCATTGAAAATACATAGAAATATTATTTGTACATATAATTGTGGCAACTGGCGGGTCTTGAATGACCCGCGCGACCGTGTCTGGGCGACTCACGCACCAGCGACCAGCCCATGATGACGTCACAGTGCACCTTGTCCACCTCCTCACAGCCAAAGTAAGTGGAATTTGACATTATTTTTTATATACACGTGTTCAGGGAAGGGAATTTATTATTTTAAAAAGAAAAAATAATTTTTTGGGAACACTTGATTTCATGCGTACCAGGGGAATTTCACAATAAAGTCGGCGCAGCACGGTGGTTGAACCAAGGCCGGGCTGGCCACCATTAGGCCAAAAGGACATCTCTTCCTTGGTAAGTCTCCAAGCGAGCATGGACCGAGAGCAACAGCAGAACTGGGGGGAAGAAGTACAGGTAACCCCACCTTGACCAGTCCTGCCTGAAGGCATCGACCCCGATGGCCTCGCAGTAGGGGGGTTACCTTGAGGTAATTTCGGAGCTTAGCGACCCCGCAGCCCAGTCGTCGACCAGGCCTCCTTGTTGTTGGACGGGTCAACCATACGCAAGAGAGAGAGACAGCTGTCTGTCTCGGCTGTTTGCACCCTGACGTATGAGTCACAGCCTGGTTGATCAGGTATCCTTTGGAGGTGTTTGTAAAGTTCTCTCTTAACACTGTGAGGGGTCAGCCAGCTACTACACCCTTATGTGTAGTAGAAGCGTGTTGAGCAGTCTCTGACCTCTGATGTTGACAGAGTTCTATCTCTCTATTGCCACAAAACACAGGCTGATACCTCGTTATCTGGGGGAAAGGCGCCACATACAAAGGGAAACACCTCGACCAAGCAGACGCAAAGAGGTCCACATCCAGGAGCCCGTACATCCGGCAGAACCAATCGAAGGAGTTGGCATGGACTGGGGAATAAACCGAGACAGGCCATCTGCCAGGACGTTGGACACCCCCTGAAAGTGAATGGCTAGGAGAGCCAAACCCCAAGAATTCAGCAGACAAGTCACCCGAAGAGACCAGCACCGAAGAGCCAAGAACCGCATCGAACCCGCTCGGTTCAGGCAATGAACCACCAGGGAGCAGTTCGAATAGAGCAAAATCGTTGATCCATGAGTGACCCGAACCCCCTGAAGCAGCATCCACACTGCTTCAAACCCCCACACTGTGCTGTGGGCCCGACGGAAGTATAGACCCCACCGCCCCTGGCTGGGCTGGTGAGCACTGGTCACAAAACCTGAGCAAAGAGATGACGCATACGTGAACACATCGAGACAGGGCTCTGGTAGGCCGCAAGACACTGAACCCTGAAAAACCCAAATAGGAAGTTGGCCGAACCCAGCGTCAGGACCCTGTTCGACCGCCAAAAAACCCGTGCCCGAATGTCAGCCCCGGACATGTTACCAAAGACGGCAGCAAGAGCAGCAAACTTACGAACGTCATGGGCACAGAAATAGACTGCAGGCTGGCTAGACTTAATAACCCTGCGGACGACCTAAGAGACCTGTATCTGCGAACAGGAAAGAAGGGAAACCGGATCAACCCAAAGCGCGTCCACGGACACAGAAGCCGTGGGGCACAAACAACGGCAGTGGCCCGCAAACGGACAACACATGATGCAGCCTCGGCCTGACCAACCAAGCATCAACAACCCAAGGATCCCCCAGAAAGCAGCAGTCTCATTCTTTGCCAGAAAAGAAGGAGACTGCTCTGGGAGAAAAGAAGGAGACTGTTGTGCAGATGAACAACCTATTTCCACGACCGAAAGAGCAGAAACCCCTGCGCTGGAGAAGAGCATGACGCTCTCCGACCTTACCCCCAGAGGCCAATGCCAACAGCAAAAATCTTCGAAAAACAATCCTGAACCGAAAGAGCCACAACAAACCGAAGAGAAAAGAGATAGGAGAGCACTCGATCCAAAAACTAGGACGAATCAGGCGGCGCATAAGCAGGCCGGAGGTGAAACAATGCACAAAACGGTGCAGAAGTAATATCTATACCGAAAGCCAGCTGAAGCAGCTCCGCCAGCACCACACGATCGGAGTAAGTCCCTGATCATTTTTGGCTGCAAAGAAAAGGCGATAACATCTAGGTCAGAAAGAGCTGTAGAAGAAGCTAAAGTAGTAGATAAAATTGTTGGCCTCGTGGAAGGTCTTACAAACAGAGAGAATGTGTGCGACTACAGGAGAATAGGCAGGTACGTAAAAGGGAAAGATCGACCTTTGAGGATCACCCTAAACGGTGCCAAACAGATGGAAGAAGTACTAAGGAATGCTAGAAAATTGCAAAGGGATGAGGATGGGAAAGGGTGGTCGTTAAGACGAGATCTTTCAAAAGAAGATAGAGAGAAGCTGAAACTGAACCTCGCCGAGGCAAAACATTTAAATGAGAGCAGGAATGAAGAAGAAATAAATTCTTTTTTCTACAAAGTGATAGGGGTAGGCAAACCAGTAAAGTGGTACATAAAGGCAAACCAACAAAATCAATAGAGAGAGGGGGAGTGAAGAATAAGGAGAGGGGGAACAAGTTCCTGAAGATTGCATACACCAACATAGATGGAGTGAGATCGAAGATACTGGAGTTAAGTGATGTAATACAGCTGCAGACACCAGACATTGTTGCACTCACGGAGACAAAACTTGAAGATGTAATTTTAAATGAGGTCATATTCCCAAGGGGCTACTCAATTTGGAGACGGGACAGAAAAATTAGGAAAGGCGGTGGCGTTGCTGTGCTGGTAAAAGAACACCTAAAGGTGAAGGAAATAATGACTGCCAATCCACAAGAAGTTGACATAATAGCACTAGAGATCTGCTATGAGGATGATAAACTAATGATGATAAATGCATATAGTCCACCGCCAAGCAGCACATGGTCAAAGGAGGAGCTAGATAGTAAACGTGAAGGTCTTATAACAATAATGAGAGAGATTATAGCGAGAGCGGATAACGATAGATCACGACTGTTGATAGTCGGTGACTTCAACTTGAAATCCATAGACTGGGAAGCATATGAAGCTAAAACAGAAGATTTTTGGACCTGTAAATTTGTAGACCTCATCTTGGAAACATTCTTGTATCAACATGTTAAACAAGCTACGAGGATGAGGGAAGGGGACGTTCCCTCCATGCTAGATTTGATATTTACCAGGAAGGAGGAAGAGATATTTGACATTCAGTACCTTCCTCCCTTGGGTAAAAGTGACCATGTCTTTTTGGGAATAAAGTATGCAATGCGTTATAAGCTGGAAGAAAATAAGGAGGTTGAAGCAGTTGAAAAACCAGACTTCAGGAGAGGACATTATGGTGACCTTAGAAATTTTTTTAGTGAGTATAATTGGACAGACTTGATGCTAGGCAAGGAAGTGAATGAGATGTATGGCAAGTTTTGTGAAATATATGATAAAGGCACAAAAAAATTTATACCAAAACAGAGATGCAGGACCAGAAAACAGGATTGGTTCGACAGAAATTGTGAGAGGGCAAGAGACCAAAAGACACAAAAATGGAATCAGTATAGGAAGAGGCCAAACCCCCAAACATACCAGCGATACAAAGATGCGAGAAACAATTATACAGCAGTAAGGAGAGAGGCAGAAAGAAATTTTGAAAAAGGGATAGCAGATAAATGTAAAACAGAACCGGGCCTATTCTACAAATTCATAAACAACAAATTGCAGGTAAAGGATAATATCCAGAGGTTGGAAATGGGAAACAGATTCACGGAAAATGAAAAGGAAATGTGTGAAACATTAAATGAAAAGTTCCAAAGTGTGTTTGTACAAAATGAAATCTTCAGAGAACCAGACACAATAAGAATTCCAGAGAACAACATAGAGCGGATAGAGGTGTCTAGAGATGAAGTGGAAAATATGCTAAAGGAGCTCGGGAGGAACAAAGCAGCTGGCCCAGATGGCGTTTCACCATGGGTTCTGAGAGAATGTGCATCTGAGCTCAGCATTCCACTTCACCTGATCTTTCAGGCATCCCTGTGTACAGGAATCGTAGCAGACGTGTGGAAACAGGCTAACATAGTTCCAATCTACAAAAGTGGCAGCAGGGAAGACCCCCTCAATTATAGACCTGTATCATTGACAAGTGTAATAGTGAAAGTATTGGAAAAGCTAATCAAAACTAAATGGGTAGAACACCTGGAGAGAAATGATATAATATCAGACAGACAGTATGGTTTTCGATCAGGAAGATCCTGTGTATCGAATTTACTCAGTTTCTATGATCGGGCCACAGAGATATTACAGGAAAGAGATGGCTGGGTTGACTGCATCTATCTGGACCTAAAAAAGGCTTTCGACAGAGTTCCACATAAGAGGTTGTTCTGGAAACTGGAAAATATTGGAGGGGTGACAGGTAAGCTTCTATCATGGATGAAAAATTTTCTGACTGATAGAAAAATGAGGGCAGTAATCAGAGACAATGTATCGGAATGGAGAAATGTCACAAGTGGAGTACCACAGGGTTCAGTTCTTGCACCAGTGATGTTTATTGTGTACATAAATGATCTACCAGTTGGTATACAGAATTATATGAACATGTTTGCTGATGATGCTAAGATAATAGGAAGGATAAGAAATTTAGATGATTGTCATGCCCTTCAAGAAGACCTGGACAAAATAAGTATATGGAGCACCACTTGGCAAATGGAATTTAATGTTAATAAATGTCATGTTATGGAATGTGGAATAGGAGAACATAGACCCCACACAACCTATATATTATGTGAGAAATCTTTAAAGAATTCTGATAAAGAAAGAGATCTAGGAGTGGTTCTAGATAGAAAACTATCACCTGAGGACCACATTAAGAATATTGTGCAAGGAGCCTATGCAATGCTTTCTAACTTCAGAATTGCATTTAAATACATGGATGGCGATATACTAAAGAAGTTGTTCATGACTTTTGTTAGGCCAAAGCTAGAATATGCAGCTGTTGTGTGGTGCCCATATCTTAAGAAGCACATCAACAAACTGGAAAAGGTGCAAAGACATGCTACTAAGTGGCTCCCAGAACTGAAGGGCAAGAGCTACGAGGAGAGGTTAGAAGCATTAAATATGCCAAAACTAGAAGACAGAAGAAAAAGAGGTGATATGATCACTACGTACAAAATAGTAACAGGAATTGATAAAATCGACAGGGAAGACTTCCTGAGACCTGGAACTTCAAGAACAAGAGGCCATAGATTTAAACTAGCTAAACAC
The DNA here is from genome assembly GCF_040958095.1 of Procambarus clarkii. Classification (NCBI taxonomy): domain Eukaryota; kingdom Metazoa; phylum Arthropoda; class Malacostraca; order Decapoda; family Cambaridae; genus Procambarus; species Procambarus clarkii. The sequence continues at coordinate 3,270,788 of NC_091161.1, read as the reverse complement.
AGATGCCGAAGAAATATAAGAAAATTCACCTTCGCAAATAGAGTGGTAGACGGTTGGAACAAGTTAAGTGAGAAGGTGGTGGAGGCCAAGACCGTCAGTAGTTTCAAAGCGTTATATGACAAAGAGTGCTGGGAAGACGGGACACCACGAGCGTAGCTCTCATCCTGTAACTACACTTAGGTAATTACACTTAGGTAATTACGATACGAGGCGACAGTATTTGGCATAAGATGATAGTCCTGGAATAACCACGAGAGAAAGGACAACACCACCCGAACCGAAAGCGAAGTAAAACGACGAAGAGTCAAAAAGAAACGGAAGGACCGACAAGAAACTTCATACTGCCGCCGAGACACAGCCTGCAGGTGTGACACCATCAATGAAGCTACCTGATCACCATACAGATGGTGATAAACTCGAGTCAAAAATTCCAAATGCGAAGACTCAAAGAGAAGAGTGAACCAGTCTCGTAACGAACCGGGCCGATATTCTGAAAGAGGCGGTGCCGCGGAAAACCTCCGGGTTCGAACACCGGGCAAGCAGCGCCTGAAACCACGGCTGGGGCAGCCACCACGGGGCCAAGAGGACTACCCACCCTTGGTAAGTCTCCAAGCAAGCCAGGACCTGGAGTAACAGCTGAACCGGGGATGGGGGGGGGGGAAGAGGTACAGGAACCCCCACCTCAACCAGTCCTGCCAGAAGGCGTTGATTCCAACAGCCTCGCAGTCAGGGAAGGGCACCACATATACCGGAAGAAGCCTCGACCACGCTGACGCGAAGAGGTCCACCTCCAGGTGCCTGAACGTCAGGCAGAGCCAACTGAATGAGCCAGCATTAACCATTCATTCCATGGACAGGCCGTCCGCCAGGACGATGAACACCCCCAGACGTGAACCGCCAGGAGAGCCAAATCCCAAGAACTCAGCAGATGAGTCACCCAAAGTGACCAACCCCAAAGAGCCAAAGACTGCATTGAAGCCCCTCGGTTCAGACAAAGGATCACCAGGGAGCAGTCCAAATGAAGCTGAATCGTCGCTCCGCAGGCAACCCGAACCCTCTGAAGCACAAACTACACTGCAGCGAACTCCCGCACCATGCTGTGGGCCCGACAGAAGGATGGACCCCACCACCCCTGGGTGGCCTGGTGAGCACTGGTCACAAAGTGCTCACCAGGCCACCACCTAATCTTCCAACCGAGAGACGATGCGTCCGTGAACACGTCGAGCGAGGGGCTCAGGTGGGTGCCAAGGCACCGAACCCCGAAAAAAACGAAGAGGAAGCCAGCGACGAAGCAGCCGATGCAAGGCCCCCCCGGGGTCAAACCCAGCGATCGCGAGAGGCAGAAGGGACGTCCCCGAATGAACCAGAACAGCTGACGAAGCCAGACCCGACCCGGCAGGTAGACCATCATTGCAAAGTTTAGGTTCCCGCACAGACCGTCGAGCAACCGCCTGGTAACCCAGGAGCCCCCCCAGAAACTAGAGCATGCGGGACCGCAGCCAAAGGAGAGACTCCGGAGGAAGAGACAAGGAAGCGGTCCGAGAGTCCCACACAAGACCCAGCCAGGTCTGAACCTAGGAGGGGAATGAGATGGGACTTTCGCCAGTTCACCAGAAACCCGAACTCGGCTAGCTGGGAACCCAAACCCCTGGCGCGCAGACACACGGACCGAAAGGGAGCCCAAACCAGCCAGTCGTCGAGGTAAATCAACACCCGAACACCTAACAGACACAGACAGGCCACTACAACCCAGATAAGGCGTGTGAACATGCGAGGTGCCAGGTTCAACCCGAAAGGGTGACAACGAAAGTGGTAACCCTGACGCCCCAAAACAAAACCAAGCCAGTCCCTGAACCCCAGATGAATCGGGGCATACCAATACGCGTTCTTGAGGTCCAGGTACACCAAGTGCCTGGCTCCAACAGAAGCCAGACCTGGGGACAGAGTGGTCATTCAAAAGGAGGGGAAAAAAACCCCAGGGGTTCAGACAGGACAAGTCCAGAATGAACCGTTTGTCCACAATTACCTGGTTGATACCAGGTTGATGGGGGTTCTGGGAGTAGTTCTACTCCCCAAGCCCGGCCCGAGGCCAGGCTTGACTTGTGAGAGTTTGGTCCACCAGGCTGTTGCTTGGCGCGGCACGCAGGCCCACATAACCACCACAGCCAGGTTGGTCCGGCACTCCTTGGAGGAATAAATCTAATTTCCTCTTGAAGATGTCCACGGTTGTTCCGGCAATATTTCTTATGGTCGCTGGGAGGGTGTTGAATAATCGTGGACCTATGATGTTTATACAGTGTTCTCTGATTGTGCCTATGGCACCTCTGCTCCTCACTGGTTCTATTCTGCATTTTCTTCCATATCATTCACTACAGTACGTTGTTATTTTACTGTGTAGATTTGGTACTTGGCCCTCCAGTATCTTCCAGGTGTATATTATTTGATATCTCTCTCGTCTCCTTTCTAGTGAATACATTTGGAGAGCTTTGAGACGATCCCAATAATTTAGGTGCTTTATCGCGTCTATGCGTGCCGTATATGTTCTCTGTATTCCCTCAATTTCAGCAATCTCTCCTGCTCTGAATGGGGAAGTGAGTACTGAGCAGTACTCAAGATGGGACAACACAAGTGACTTGAAGAGTACAACCATTGTGATGGGATCCCTGGATTTGAAAGTTCTCGTAATCCATCCTATCATTTTTCTGGCTGTAGCAATATTTGCTTGGTTATGCTCCCTAAACATTAGGTCGTCAGACATCATTATTCCCAAATCCTTTACATGTTGTCTTCCTACTATGAGTACATTTGATTGTGTTTTATACCCTGTATTATGTTTAAGGTCCTCATTTTTACCGTACCTGAGTACCTGGAATTTATCACTGTTAAACATCATGTTATTTTCTGATGCCCAGTCAAAAACTTTATTAATATCAGCTTGAAGTTTTTCAATGTCTTCAGCCGAGGTAATTTTCATACTGATTTTTGTGTCATCTGCAAAGGATGATACGAAGCTGTGACTTGTATTTTTGTCTATATCAGATGTGAGAATAAGGAAAAGCAGCAGTGCAAGGACTGTACCCTGAGGTACAGAGCTTTTAACTGCACTTGAACTAGATTTTATATGGTTGACCGTTACTCGCTGAGTCCTGTTTGACAGAAAACTGAGTATCCAGCATCCTACTTTACCGGTTATTCCCATTGACTTCATTTTGTGTGCTATCACGCCATGGTCACATTTATCGAAAGCCTTTGCCAAGTCCGTGTATATCACATCAGCATTCTGTTTTTCCTCTAATGCCTCAGTGACTGTCGTAGTGCTCAAGTAGGTGTGAAAGGTACGATCTTCCCGCTCGAAATCCATGTTGGCCTGGGTTGTGAAGGTCATTGGTCTCCATGAAATTGGTGACCTGACTCCTAATCACTCTCTCAAATACTTTTATTATGTGCGATGTTAGTGCAACTGGTCTATAATTCTTTGCCAATGCTTTGCTCCCTCCCTTGTGTAGAGGGGCTATGTCTGCTACTTTAAGTGCATCTGGTATCTCCCCTGTGTCCAAGCTCTTCCTCCACACTATACCAAGTGCCTGTGCTACTGGCACTTTGCATTTCTTTATAAATATTGAATTCCACGAGTCTGGACCTGGGGCCGAGTGCATGGGCATGTTTTCAATTTCTCTTTCAAAATTTAGTGCTCTCGTGTTGATATCAGTTATATTTACAGGGGTTTGAATACCCCGCATAAAGAAATTGTCTGGATAGTCTGACAGAGCGCAGAAGAGGCCTGCCTTGCCAGCCCCGTACCTCCCCCCCCAAAGGAGGAGGAGCCACCCAATGCCACTGAAGGCCGCAAAAAACGACCCAAAAAGCCCACAAATTGAGAGACCAGGCGTGAGTGAACAGAGCAAGCCTCCCAGCCCATCGCCCCTTCAATGGGGCGAACCACGAAAGGGCCGACGCTCCACATAGAGAACCCGACCTGCGCACAGAGTGAGCACCGCGCCTACCAGGCGCAGACGGGACCAAAGGTAGCATCGGCTCTGAAAGTGGCACCTGTGGCCCATCTCGACGAGCAGAACCACGGGCCCTGGCACGACCCCTCCGGGAGGAACTCGCCCAGGACCCCCGGAGAACCAACAAGTCAGATGGGGAACCCATCCAGGGGCCAGATTCACAAAGGGACTTACATATGTTTTTCCTTCTTAGCGCCTTCGTGGCGGCTATGTCGGTATTCAGGCAGGTACACTAAGACGGAAAACCTTCGTAAGTTTGCTCCGTCAGCTAAGTCGACCACTCGTAACTTTACGTAAACTGGATACAAGTCAATTTTTCTCTACTACACAACACGAGGATCGATTGTAATGTAAACAAAAAGATTATTAGTTGATGAATCTCGTGAAGTGGAGTCCTTCATGTTAGTTATATATGCATTCTCTGCTTGAAACTTATAGTAAATATGCCTATTATGATAATAGAATTAGTTTTATAATAGAAAGATATTATACCAGTAGTTATTAATTAAATAAACACTGATGAACATGAAATATGAGAAAAGGTGATGAACCCTGCCTGATGGGAGCATTTACTATCACCAAGTTCACCTAGTAATAAGTATAGATGGGTATGTATAGCTAAGGTACACCCCCTATTTTTAATTTATTTTGTTTGGTTTTATTTTGAAATTAAATCGGTGCGACAAAATAAAAATATGCTGCACAAATGATGTTAGGTAAGGAGAAAGGTAAAAACTTCAAAACTTTTCTCATTAAACCTAAAGCTATAATTATGACTATATGGACTATTAAAAAAGAGAGAGGGAAGTAGGGGTCCAAGACCTCTTCCTGTTACAACTTGGGTGTGGAACAAGTAATTATCAAAAGAAGGTACCATGCCGGGAAGGCTATGTAGCAGTAAGGCAGTGAGGTGAGGCAGCTACTTATTTGAGGAATGCTTATTTTATTTACCTTATAAGCTGAGGCAGCTTATTTTATTTGAGGAATACTCAGCTGATTCCTTTACATTTAGCATGGAACAAATTTGTGTCCAAGACCTCTTCCTGTTACACAATTTGGCTGTGTGTAACCAAACTAGAAGTGCTCTACAAATCAAGGGACCCAGAATGTGGAATGACCTCCCGAATCATGTCAATGGCTGTACCTCTCTCAACCAATTTAGGAGTAAAACCAAGTACTACCTAATTAACTCCATGTAACTTACCTTACCCCCTAAATGTGAACCCATGTCTTGCTATTTTTTAAACAATGCTGTTTGTTCACCAACGTGTACAATTGCTGATTTCTACTATGTTCCCCCCCTTTCTTTATTTTTTATTCCTTCTTTCAACACAATTTATACCTAATTCCAATTACTATTAAGTTTTAGTTTAAGTGTTTTCCCCCCCACACCTTGCCCGAAATGCTATGAGTATTAGTGGCTTTAGATATTGTATGTACTTGCTCTGTCTATAAATCCAACATCATGTTTGTAAATCAACTATGTATGTACTTTTCCTGAATAAAATTTATTTATTATTTATTTATTAATCAATAAGTAAGTATTAAAAGAAGGCACCAAGCTGGGAAGGCTATGTAGCACCATTTTGTGTAACAAACTAATTTTTTTTTAATAAACAATGCACCTGTGTGGTAAAACAAATTCTGTCAGCTGTAAAAATATTGATGCAGTTATTTAAATAAAAAATATAATGAAAGAAATGTTACTGGTTTATTTTTATCCTATCTTTTTGTACTGTACAGTATACCCAAGGAAGTGAAAAATTGAGACATAATGCACAATTTAATGAATGATTCAAAAGAAATATAACTATTACATATCAACATGAGATCTTAATGATCCATGGTTAACATGATTTAATAAGGATAATACTTGCAATAATACAAACTATAATTTAAAATCTTTATTACTGATTTTTTTATTACGAAGCTTAGGTATACACAGCAATGTGCTGCTCCCCTATTCATATGGAAGATTACAGTGTAGATAAAAAACTAGCTATAAGTTCATCTAATACTCCCATCTCACAGGATGGATAGGCATACATGGGTAATGCCAAAGTCTGACATTAGCATATCAGCCTGGTATAGCTCCGGGGAGCCGACGGGGCTCCCCCCAGAAAACAAATCAACTAACTAAACAACAATTTCATGATTTTCACAAGAGGTAAGCATTGAATAATGGGAACATTATATTATAACTACTCTTGCCAGTTTCTACAAGACTCCTCTCAAACAATGTATTTTTTTTAACATGCTTAGGTATATACAGCAATGTGCTGCTTCCCTATTCTGTATGAAGGACCACACAATATAGATCAAAAACCAGCTACAAGCTCATCCAACATCCCCACCTCACAGGACGGCCAGTCATACATGGAATCAGGAGAGAACAAAATACTTAAGGCTGATCTATTAGCCTCCACTGGCAAAATCTGGGTGCAGCATTAAGAATATCTTCCAATATTCCTGAGTGGATGTAGTAATTACAGAGCTCAAAGTACCTCACACCATTTGGTATCTTGATCTTGAGGTTATCTTGAGATGATTTCGGGGCTTTAGTGTCCCCGCGGCCCGGTCCTCGACCAGGCCTCCACCCCCAGGAAGCAGCCCGTGACAGCTGACTAACACCCAGGTACCTATTTTACTGCTAGGTAACAGGGGCATAGGGTGAAAGAAACTCTGCCTATTGTTTCTCGCCGGCGCCCAGGATCGAACCCAGGACCACAGGATCACAAGCCAAGTGTGCTGTCCGCTCGGCCGACCGGCTCCCATTGACCGGTATGAAGTCACTAATAACAGGGCAATCGCAGATATAGTGTTGGAGAGTATGTCATCTCAAGTAGGGACACGCCAGACACTGCCCCAGTGTCTGGCGTGTCCTTAGTGCCGTGTCCCTTGTGGTACGCGTCGTGCCGCTTTAGCTAGCTTCCTCCCTTGCCGGGCCGGAGGGCCTAGCTGCTTCTCACTTGGGTGCCAAGCCGTGAGGTCCTTCCTTGCCCTCCGTGGCACCCTGGTGCGCGCCCCTGTGGCACGCCTGTGTGGGGCTCTCTCCCGCCGGCGGGTTGGCAACGCTCTGTCTGGTGGTGCCACACACGTGGCCCGGGCCCTCGTGACTTTCAAGTCTTATGGGGTGGGCCCTTTGGGCCCTGGCCCGCCTCTCCCTCGGCGGCCTCAGGGTGCTGGCACTCCTTTCAAGGTGCCCCTCGGGGCCCCCTTGGCGCTACTTTGGACGGGGCCACTTCAGTTTATTATGCCCAGGCTGCGGCCACTTCAGTTCTTATGCCCCAGGCTGGGACCACTTCAGTTCCTATGCCCCAGGCTGGGCCCCTTCAGTTCCTATGCCCCAGGCTGGGGCCCTTTAGTTCCTATGCCCCAGGCTGGGGCCATTTCAGTTCCTATGCCCCAGGCTGGGGCCCCTTCAGTTCCTATGCCCCAGGCTGGGGCCCTTTTAGTTCCTATGCCCCAGGCTGGGGCCACTTCAGTTTCTTATGCCCCAGGACAGGGCCACTCCAGTTTCTTATGCCCCAGGTAGGGCCACTCCAGTTTCTTATACCCCAGGTAGGGGCCACTTCAGTTTATTATGACCCAGGGCAGGGCCACTCCCATTTTATGCCCCACGCTTCAGTTCTGCCACTGGCTGGGATCACTTCAGTTTATATGCCCCAGGCTGGGTCCACTTCAGTTTACTGTGGTCCAGGGTGGGGCCACTTCAGTTTAACGTGGCCCAGGTCGAGGCCACTTCAGTTCTATGCCCAGGACGGGGCCAGTTTTGTATATTATGCCCCAGGGTAGGGCCACTTCAGTTGTTACGCCCCAGGACGGGGCCACTGCCGATTATGCCCCAGCAGGCTGGGGCCCCTTCAGTTCTATGCCCTTGCCTAGGCCAACTTCGGTTCCTACGCCCTTGACTGGGCCACCAGTTTCCTGTGTGTCCGAAAGAAACTGCGGCCTCCCAGGCTACTGGTTTATCCAGACGTTTCGTCTGCCATGCTCCGGCTGAAGTTGTTCCTGATGTTCCAGTTGATGCGGTACCGACTGTTAACGTCCATGCTACTGCGTTCCAGCTATCGAGGTTCCTACCGTGGACGTTCCTGCTCCTGTTCCAGCTGCTGACATCCAGCCCCTGAAGTTCCAGCGGGCGGGGTTCCAGCTGAAGCGTTCCTGCTGTCGTGCCTATTATTATCACTCCTTTTCAGTTTATTGTATTTGATTGCATTTTATTTTCAGCTTCATGTATTCATCCTGTTCTCTAACGAGTTATATTCCAGCCTTATTTTGAGCATAAATTGTTTTGCAGTTGCCTTTCCTTACTACGGCAGTTTCCTCGTTGGCCTGTTGCCGCTAATTTTGTATCTTCAGCAGCTGCTGAGGTGCCGGCTGCTGACGTTCTAGCTGTCGCTGTCCCAGCCATCGATGTTACAGCTGTTGCTGTTTCAGCGTTGTGATTCCAGCTGCTGACGTGCTAGCTGCTGATATTCTCGCCCCTTTTGGCAAGGGAAAGCTTCAGCTTTAGCTTCAGTTTGTTCCCGGTGTTCCCTTAACGCTAGCTCCCAGGTTCTAATGGCCCCTAATAGTCTTGCAGTTGGACTTCTACTTACCACTGAAGATTTCCCTGGTAGCCTGTTGGCGCTATTTATTTATCTTCAGTAGATGTTGATGCTCCAGTTGCCAATGTCCAGCTGCAGGTGTTCCAGCTGCGTGTACAGCTGCTGATGTTCCGGGGCAGGATTTTACATTTGGCAACGGTTGTTTATATTAATCCCTTATTTTGCCGCTTTTTGCCATTGGTGTTTGTGTTATACATGCTACGTTAATGTTGGTTTAATGTTACGGTTAAGGTTTCCCGGCCCCAGTGTGGGACGTTTCCTTATTTATATTTATACAGTGATTTCTATGTTGTGCTTGACCTTACTCTTGTCATTTCCCGTTTGGACCTGTTCGGCGATGTTTTAAATTTATTATTTAACAAATTCAATGTTTCACGTCTTGGATTTATCATTTAATGACAGTCTCCAGTGCTGCTAAATTTTACGTGGTATTGTTAATACTGTCATATCATTACGGTTAATGTCCAGTTTCTTTATTATGAGCGCAATTATCCCGCGACATTGGCCTTTCCAGCCTAAGCTTTGTGCTGTATTAACTTTGCAATTTTGTAGTATTGGTTTATTACACAATTTTTTGTTTAATTTTGACTATTCTTAATTGACAGCTTATTTTGAGCACAATTGCTTACAGTTGGACATACTACTACTGCTGCGGTTCTCCTAGTGCACCGTTGATGTTATTTACTATATTCATATATTTAATTTTAACTCATATTTCTTGTCTTGCCTTGTGAATTTGCAGCCTTCGCCTATTTTCTTTACCTTACACTTTCCTGGTTGATGGGGTTCTGGGAGTTCTTCTACTCCCCAAGCCCGGCCCGAGGCCAGGCTTGACTTGTGACAGTTTGGTCCACCAGGCTGTTGCTTGGAGCGGCCCGCAGGCCCACATACCCACCACAGCCCGGTTGGTCCGGCACTCCTTGAAGGAAACAATCTAGTTTCCTCTTGAAGATGTCCACGGTTGTTCCCGTAATATTTCTGATGCTCGCTGATAGGACGTTGAACAACCGTGGACCTCTGATGTTCACACTGTGTTCTCTGATTGTGCCCATGGCACCTCTGCTCTTCACTGGTTCTATTCTGCATTTTCTTTTATGTCGATCACTCCAGTACGTTGTTACAGTATTTTACTGTGCAGATTTGGGACCTGTCACTCCAGTATTTTCCATGTGTATATTATTTGGTATCTCTCTTGTCTCCTTTCTAGTGAGTACATTTGGAGAGCTTTGAGACGATCCCAATAATTTAGGTGCTTTATCTCGTCTATGTGTGCCGTATATGTTCTCTGTATTCCCTCAATTTCAGCAATCTTGCCTGCTCTGAAGGGGAAAGTGAGTACTGAGCAGTATTCAAGACGGACAACACAAGCGATTTGAAGAGTACAACCATTGTGATGGGATCTCTGGACTTGAAGGTTCTCGAAATCCATCCTATCATTTTTCTGGCTGACGCAATACTTGCTTGGTTATGCTCCCTAAACGTTAGGTCGTCGGACATGATTATTCCCAAATCCATGACATGCTGTTTTCCTACTTTGGGCAGATTCGATTGTGTTTTGTACCCTGTATTATGTTTAAGATCCTCATTTTTGCCGTATCTGAGTACCCAGAATTTATCACCGTTAAACATCATGTTATTTTCTGCTGCCCAATCGAAAACTTTGTTAATATGTTTTTAGTTTATCAATGTCTTCTGAGTTGAACTTTAGCAGCCTTTTTTCTAGACCTTTCCTCCAGTTTATCCAGGTCTTCCTGTAGTAGTGAATGTCTGCGATCACCAGCAAGGTGACTTAGTGTTGACTAAAAGACGACTTCTTGATGCCTGCACGATGCCTTCTTGTTGGCGCCTTCCTGTTCCAGGATGATTACAAGATGATCTCCAGTTGGCGTCAGGACGACTTCAGGACGAATCCCAGACGACTCCTAGCTGCTTTTCATGTTGACTGGTGGCAATATATTATTTATTACATTATGTTATATATTTATTCAAGTTCTTTTCTATTCACTTCGGGTTTTTGGTTTCCTCCCTTCACCCCCCCCCCTCCCTCTGCTAGTATTTGTAATTATTGAGTTTATTCTGTTTTTTTTCTGCTACTATATTATTGTTTTAAGCCTACTTTGCTTATGGTCTTTGGTTTCACTGGCGGATTTGGCTGAGTTATTCTCCACTTAGGAGAAGGACAATATTAGAACAATATCCAACTCTGTACCTTTTTGATATTCCAAGAGTACGACTTAATCAAACTAGAAATGCTCTACAAATCATGGGACCCAGAATGTGGAATGGCCTTCCCAATCATGTTAACCCTTAAATGGCGCATGGCTATATACCATTTGACACCCACAGGCGCATACAAAAAAAAAAACTTTTTTCTTCCTAACCTGTTAATTTGTGTTCACTGATCATGGGAAAAATAATAATAAAATCGTAAGTGGCATATATTGCCTGCTATAGGGCGGGGAAGTTTGGCAAAAAAACAGGCGTTGACTCAGCGTGCGTCCCAGATGGTCTGTTGCTCCCCAGCTGTCAGCCGGAGTTGCGACAAAGAGATAATTACCTAATTATTTCAATGTCTCTGATTGATTTTTCGTAGTTTTTTTTTTGCTGTAATATTATTCAATAGTGTGTAGTGTGATATTTATATAATAAAATGAGTAAATCATCGCTGTACTCAAAAATATGGTGCGCATATTGTTGATTCAATTATTATGTTCATCAAGCAGTGAACAAATACTTTGTCGGTTATTACATTATATACACAGGTTATATATAAGTATCTGCATGTTTTGTTCACCATAACGAACCACTAAGTTGGCATGCTGAGTGGCAGTGCCAGTGGCAGCCCGCCACTGGCTGCTACTTCCTCACTCCCTCAAGTCACCTGACTACCACATTCTCCTCCCACAATACTTTTTTTGCTTTTATTCACTATTAACAGACGCTATATATAAATATCTACATTCGTGTTCACCATAACGAACCAATAAGTTGGTATGTTGAGTGGCAGTGGCAGTATCAGTGGCAGCCCGCCACTGGCTGCCTCTCCCTCCCTCCCTCCCTCCCTCACCTGACGTGACACCATTCTCCTCCCACCATACTGTTTTACTTTTATATACACACGTTATATATAGGTATTTATATGTTTTGTTCACCATAACTGTACATCTAAGCTTGTATGGTGAGTAAAGGCACAAAGACGTAGCTACTCACACAGTTAGCTGATGGCGGCCGCCCTCAAGGCCAGACGCACTAATATTTCTCCTCCAACAATACTGTTTGTGGTGTTATTACGCTATATACACACATTATATATAAGTATCTACCAGTTTTATTCACCATACTTGTACAAGTAAACTGGTATGGTGCCCAAAGACCATAGTGGTCACCAGTAAACATGATAAATCGTGCAGACGACGCCACCTCCCTCACCAAAATGGCGGTTCCCAACCTATTCCTATTGCTGTTTATAACCTCTATACACTCGTTATACATAAGTATCTACATTTGTGTTCACCATAGCGAACCACTAAGCTGGTATGGTGAGTGCAGTCAATAAAAGGTGGCCACACACAGTCAGAAGACGACGCCAGAACCCTCCCCTCCCACAGCATTACTCCTCCCTCCATGGAGCAAAGCGCTAAATATCACCACAATCCTGCTATTATCAGAACCCTGGTCAGTTTTATCACAGTCAGGGGTCTTCTGTAATATATCATCGCTACATAATAGCATGAACAAGTATATAATGGCATTTTTAGGCGATGCTGTGGTCACAAGCTGAGCAGCAGTGCTGTGAGCTCATGCTGCGTGCATCAGGCTTGGTAGCTCACTCAATACTGAGGCCTCTAACACCCGGGAATTTGGCCCACGATTTAAAAAAAAAAATGGCATCTGTTTACAGGAGCCCTGATGAAGGTGTGGTGAACCCCGTGTGTTCGCGGGCCGTTTAAATCTTGCGTAGTACTCCAAAGCATCATATGAAGCAATGCACAATTTACTGCAAGTCGGTCAAAGCATCATATGATGCGATGCGCAGCTTAAGGGTTAAAGACTGTACCTCTCTCAACCAGTTTAAGATAAAAACTAAGCACTACCTAATTAACTCCATGTAACCTACCTTACCCCTATAATGTCAACCCATGTCTGTTATTTTTAAACAATGCTGTTTGTCGACCAAATTATATTTTGCTGTTTTCCTGCCATGTTCCCCCCGTTTTTATTTTTATATTTTCTCAACACATTTTATACTTTAATCTCAATTAGTATAATGTTTTAGTCTTTAGTGTTTTTCCTGCCCGAAACGCTTTGCGTAATAGTGGCTTTAGGCATTGTATGTACTAGCTCTATCTATAAATTCATCAATATCTGTATCACCCCTTGTATGTATGTACTTTACCTAAATAAACATTGAATTTTGAATTTGAACTTGTTACTATTTGCTATTGATGTTAGTTATAGTCACTTTTTGGTGTTATTGATCTCATGTCAATTCCCCTTTCGGCTTCCGGCCTCGCATAACGCCATAAATGTTGTTATTATTGTATCATACTACTACTAATTTAAGTTCTTTATTATTCGGTCCGGGTTTTAGTTGCCTTATTTCTACCCTCCCTCTGCTTTATTTGTTATCGTTTTCTCTGGATCACGGCTCTGTTATTGTTTATGCTTATTTAGCATAACGGTCTTTGGCCTTTACGGTAATGAGTGCTATGCTGGCGGCATTAGTTCTCAAACTATATTATTACTTTCCCTTTCTTTACCGACTTGCCTCCCCTTTTGTGAGGCACTTTTTGCAGTCCTGCCTTTTCCTTAGTCAAAGGCATCCGTAGTCACGGGCCTAAGCTGGGCACATCAGTCATGCCCCTCGGACGGCCCTGTCCTAGGCCCCTTAGCTGGGACATTCCGTTAAGCCCTTAGCTGGAACCCCAGTGGAGCCTTAAGCTGAATGGGCCCGCCCTGTTAGTGGGCTAACGGTCCTGCGACCTAGTACTTTGGAAGGAGTATTTGCACTTAACCTTATCCTTCTAGTGCTTATTTCTAGTATAAAGGACAATTTGAAATGTAGTCTCAAAGAGGGAATCAAAACTGAGCCACATACAGAAACTATTTGGATAGAATTGAACGAAAAAGCAAATATTATTATAATAGGAGTTATATATAGGCCACCAAATTTAGACAGAATGGAAGCAAAGCATCTATGGGATGAAATATCTAGAGCATCTAGATCTAACAGTATTTATGTCATGGGTTATTTTAATTTTAGTGGAATAAACTGGTTGAACAAAACAGGGAATAATGAAGCAGATTTTCTAGAATTAATTAACGATTACTTTCTTACGCAACACATTAAGGAACCAACGCGGGAAAATAATATTTTAGATTTAGTGTTAACTAACAGGGAAACAAATTAAGGACATCAAAATAGAGAGTGAGCTAGGGAACAGTGATCATAAAGAAATCAGATTTAGCATTGAATGGAATAGATCTGTAGGAGAAAATTCTGTTAAAGTGCCTGATTTTCGAAAAGCTGATGTCAATAGCCTAAGAATTTTTTGGGGTCAAATAGATTGGAAAGTCTTGGGTATGGGGTGTGGGCCGGTCATGGAGCTAGACGTGAACCCAGCGATAGGTGACATAAAAGGGGTTTTCGATGTGGATTCCAAATATAACCTATTTAAAAATATTCTAAGCAAAGCCCAGGAATGTAGTATACCATATAAATTGAATAGATCGAATACTAATCATCCAAAGTGGATAACAAAGAATCTGAAGAACCTTAATAGGTAAAAAGAGAGCGTGGTACAAAAGGATTAAGAATGGGGAAGTCAGTTTAGAACAGGAATTCGTACAACTGGTTAGAAATACTAAAAGAGATAAGAAAAGTAAAAAGAAACTACGAAGTTCGCATAGCAAAGCAAGCGAAGACAAATCCTAAAGAGTTTTCCAATTATACCGGACAAAGATTAAGGAAAGGATAGGTCCATTAAAAACTGAGACAGGTCAAATAACAGATAGTGATAAAGAGATGAGTAGTATTTTTAATAAATATTTTATATCTGTATTTACTAAAGAGGAACTTAACAATATGCCTTCAGCCAAACAAGTCTATCTGGGTGGTGACGAGGACAGGTTGACTAGTTTAGCAGTTACCAGGGAGGATGTAATTAAACAAATAGTAAAGCTCAAACCAAACAAATCCCAGGGCTGGATAAAATCCCCAGGGCTGGATAAAGTGTTTGCCAGGGTGCTTAAAGAATGCAAAGAGGAGCTTTGCGACCCACTGTCTACCATTTTTAATAAATCAAGTCAGGCAGAGTGCCAGAGTTATGGAAAGTTGCTAATATGATACCAGTTTTTAAGAAAGGAGATAGATCGCTTGCGTCAAACTATCGCCCAATTAGCCTAACGTCTATTGTGGGAAAGTTACTCGAATCGATAATTGCAAATAAAATTCGTCTTCATCTTTAAAAACATAAATTAATAATTGAGTTGCAACACGGTTTTATAAATGGCCGTTCATGTTTAACAAATTTATTATCTTTTTATTCTAGCATAGTTGAGGCAGTTGATAGTGGTAAGGATTGTGATGATGTGTACCTTGACTTTAGCAAAGCTTTTGATACAGTGCCACATGAAAGACTGATTAAAAAGATAAAGGTTCATGGTATTGGAGGTGCTATATTAAAATGGATTAGGGCATGGCTATACCAAAGGAAACAGAGAGTTAGTATAAATGGAATCAAGTCAGAGTGGGAAAATGTTGTAAGTGGAGTGCCTCAAGGCTCTGTCCTGGGACCTCTGTTGTTTATAATTAATATAAATGATTTAGATTCAGGATTGAGTAGCAACATTTGCAAATTTACCGATGATACAAAAATCGTAGGGAAATTAATACGGAAGACGACTCACTATCACTTCAAGTTGGTGTAAATAGGGTTTTGAAATGGTCAAAGGATTGGCAGATGCAGTTTAATGCTGATAAATGTAAAGTTCTGAGGCTAGGTAATGATGATAGAGTTACAAGATACGAGCTAGATGGTGTTGAGATTGCGAAAGGGATCTGGGAGTTATGATTAGTAAGAATTTAAAACAAAAGGACCAATGCATGAATGTTCGTAATAAAGCAAATAGGACACTGGGACTTATTAATCGAAGCGTTAGTAACAAGACACCTGGTGTGGTTCTTCAGCTATATTAGCTCTGGTTAGGCCCTATTTAGATTATGCAGTTCAGTTTTGGTTGCCGTACTATAGAATGGATATAAATTCACTTGAACGTGTCAAGCATAGAATGACTAAGTTAATTCCCCAAATTAGAAATCTTTCATATGAAGAAAGATTAACAAAGCTTAAGTTGCATTCACTGGAAAGGCGAAGAGTTAGGGGTGACATGATAGAGGTTACAAGTGGATGAATGGACATAACAAAGATGATATTAATAGGGTATTAAAAGTATCAACACAAGAGAGAACACGAAACAATGGGTATAAATTGGCTAAGTTTAGATTTAGGAGACTTTGGTAAATACTGGTTCAGTAACAGGGTTGTCATTTGTGGAACCAATTGCCACGTAAAGTGGTGAAGGTGGGGTCCCTCGATTGTTTCAAGCATGGGTTGGACATGTATATGAGTGGGATTAGGTGGTTATAAATAGGAGCTGCCTCGTATGGGCCAATCGGCCTTCTGTAGTTACCTTTGTTCTTATGTTCTTATGTCTCTCTTTTACACTCTTCTTAGTGGAACCTTCACGTTATA
This sequence comes from Procambarus clarkii, assembly GCF_040958095.1. NCBI lineage: Eukaryota > Metazoa > Arthropoda > Malacostraca > Decapoda > Cambaridae > Procambarus > Procambarus clarkii. The sequence continues at coordinate 3,254,414 of NC_091161.1, read as the reverse complement.
TTTGTAATGTACTATTTATTGCTTATAAATTGTAATCCTGCTCTCTAGTTATTATCCAATCCTATCTTTGCACTTTGATTGTTTCAGTTCGACTCTACATAGTATCCGCATTTTTCCCCGTGGCTTATTGTCGTTATTTATTATGTACTAAATTATTGTAAATTTATATCATCACAGTCACAGTCCAGTATTTATTATTTTTTATATTGAGTTGAACTATTATAAGGCATTGGCTTCCCAGCTCCTGAGTTTTGCATTATTTGGTAATAAACTTTGTGAGTCCATAGTATTGGATTATTACGTATTTTCATGTATTAAATTGCTATTTTAAAAAATCCTAATCTGTGGCCCATTGTCTTTATCTTTATGTTACGTAGGAGGACTGACACTGGAAAAACCTATTCAATAACCACTGAAGCTCACCTTAATTCTTTCCTGAGTGACTGTGGGAGAGCTGCTGTATAGCCAGAATTCAAATTATAATCTCATTTAACTGCCATTGTGTACTTTAGCTCTGCCTTTCCTTTCAAAAGGTTTTAACTTTATTAAAAAAAAACCAGCGTTGAATGTAATGAAACGCCATTTTCTGGGTGAGTCCCGGAGGCTCCCCGGAGCTATCCAGGCTGAATGGATATGTATAACTTTCTGGCATCAGTCAAAGTGCTAGGAGTTCTTGCCTACCGGAGACCACGAGCCAGAACCTGGCCCCCTCAGAGAGGCACGAGGAGCAATGGCCTATAGAAATCCCCTTGTGATTGGGAGCATTCTATGTCTGCCATCGACTAGGACAGGCACCCAGAAAGGTAGGCGCCCCAAAACAAACCCCAATTCTTGTGAAATTATTGCTACCGAAAGCAGAACGAGTGGACAGAACTCCCCTAACAAAATTATCAAACTAGCATGACGTCATCATGTCGCCGCGTCACTGTCTGCGCAACCCCCCCCCCTCCCCGAGAGGGGGAAGGGGGAGCCTCAGACCCTCCACGCCGGCGATCCAACTGGCAGTTATTAGGCTGGATGTCAAAATACGCCGCCGACCGGAAGGAGGGAGGGATGCTGGGGGACCTCCGGACTCACCCAGAAAATGGCGTTTCATTACATTCAACGCTGGTTTTTCTGGGAGGAGCCCCGTCGGCTCCCCGGAGCTACTTTACCAAAAGGTAAGTAAAACTGGGAAGGAACCGGGAGGCGGATACCACACGTCCTAACTGACCAATCAAAACCAGAGACAAAACAAAGACCAAAACGAGAAGAAAAGACCACCCAGGTCAACGACCAGGACGGCCCCAAAACTCAAGAGCAGGCCAGAGGGGAACAACGCCCAGGACAGCAAGTGGAATGGAGCAGAAGGAACCACAACACTGAACGCAAGCAGGAGCGGCTCTGCCAGCACCACCCAACATGAGGTGACAGGACAATTCCAGATAACGGTCCCAGAACAACCCCAAAGGGAAGACAAGCCAACCTTATCAAAGACGAAGGACCCTTCGCAGTGATAGGAAAACCACACACCGCCCCCGAGACGAAACATGCAGGTGGGAGACCAATAACGAACCCACCTGTGCCAACACAAACGAGGAGAAACGAACACCACGATCGAAAGTGCAAAACGCGAATCTAAAAGCAGCGCAACCCAAAGGAGCAAGATAACCAGCTCCAGCAGGGAAGAATGAGACACGCATCCCCGAGGCATCCAAGAGGAGAACTACCGAGGACGAGAACCGCAGGAAAGCAAACACACCAGGTCCGGAAAAGGAACAAAGAAAAACCGAAACCAGGACCGAAACCCAGCAAACCTGGTACCAAGAAAAGGAACCAGGAAGGCAGGAGCGGCAGACTGAAAAGTCCACCCCCCCCCCCCCCCCCACAGACAGCGCAACCCGAAGCCTGCAGAAAACCACACAGAAATCGCAGGAACTCGGCACCAAAACGGAACACCGGAGAAGTCCAAAAGCAGGACGTGGAACATGGACAGAGGTCCACCGGAGCACCAAACAGGATAATCAAGTAGCACTGACCCAGATACACAAAAAAGTGTAGCATGGGGGGAGGAAAAACGGAAATAGGTAAGGAAAACCACGAATACGGCCCAAGGAGCGGCCGGGAAGTAACGCACACGACCAACCACAAAATGTGTAGAGGAGCACGTACATACCTGAGGGACCTCACGGACAGCAGGGTGCAGTCAGGCACCACAGATAGGCAAGGAAGTGTCCAGACAGGGAAAAGACCCAGGGGTCTACAACGAAAACAAAAGCACCGAAATGCGGGGCAGAGCCCCACAGGACAACAAAGAACAAAAGATGGACAAAAGGCACTAAAGACACATGCAAGGTGACCAAATACCACACCAAACACCCCAGTCAGGAGCCATCGACGCAATCCCGCAAGCGGGGAAGAGTAAACAAGGATGGAACAGTGAACAAGTGTGGCGGAGTGAGTAGAGTATCCCAAGAAGATACTCGCTCCAAATGCATGAGCCTAACTAGAGAAGCAAAGCTCTACAAAGTACCAACGACGGAACTCAAACCGTTCCGTACGTCCAACGAAAAGTCCTGCAAACCAGTGGAGAACTGAGGCGGCGCCAAGCATATAACCAGCAGAGTAGCGAATAATAACTAGTCTACCGGCAAGTGTTGTCTAGAACAGACATGCGAGACACCGTACCGACACTCAGTGCGCCCAACCTGCACCATTACCCGCCAATTATCACCCGCAACTACTGTATACGCAACAAAAGATAAGCAGTTCCTTAGGGTTTTGTAGTTATTGACCAATCTCCACGAAACAATAGAAACTGGGATAATGGCACACGCCACCCTTGCGGCACATTGTGGGCACGAAACAATGGGCATAAAAGGGATAAGTGCAGAAACAGGAAAGACCGGCACGGTAACAGGCCCGGCGATGAGCTGAACCAATTACCACGTAACGTGGAGGTGGGGCCCCACGATTGGTGCAAGGGCGGGTTGGACATGTATGTGAGTGGGAGTGGATGGTAAGAAACAGTAGCAGCCTCGCATGGGCCAAGAGGCCCTCCGCAGGTCCACTGTATTTATGTCCGTATGCAGGTACGCACAAGGGGACACAGGAGGTAGTAAGCACCCAAAGGAGCCACAGACACTAAAAGAACCTGATTAATGGCAGAGGGAGAGGAAGCGAAAAGCACCAAAATGCCATGTGGAGGAGGGAGACGCCACTCACAGGAGCAAACGTGAAGAAGGCCCAAGAGCGAGAGCTCAACCCCGCAAGCACTACTAGGCAAGCACCCCACCAAAGTGAGAACCAGAACTAGGCCGACAGAAGTGCCAGACAAGACAACCTCACCTGCAGAGCAGACACACGACCATTCCACAACACAGGCGAGCCAAGTAACATACCAGGAGCAGCGCTAAAGGTGTGCCCGAAAGTCATGGAGACGCGAGGCAGTAGGCATAGTGTGTATCGTTACCTGAATAAAATGCGAGGTCGAAGGAGAAATACGGCCAAAGGTGTGTGCGCTGCAGAAGACGAAGCAGTACAGAGGGAGAACAAAGTGACACCCCCAGATATAAATCCAAAACACCCTCAGCATCCAGAGGGCCCCGACTGGAGGGAGAAACAAGCAAGAAGCCATAGAAAAACCACGAGAAACGGCGCGAACACACGAGCATACCGCCCGTAAACAAAATGCACACTGCAGCCCCAGAACACGAGGTATGAAACGCACCACCCATCCACCGGGAGGCGTGGCTCGTACACCAGGCGGACACACAAATCGTACACACAATGTACAGACATCGTACAAACACCAGAAAGGCGTGCATAATGAAGACAAAGAACGCCAAAACTGGAAGTAGAGACGACGCAAAATCAAAACAAGGCGAAAACGAAGCAAAAGAAAACAGATGATGGAAGGGAACCAACAAGGCCGACAAAAGACCCGATGGAAACCACATCGAAAATCAACAGACGGTCCAATAATAATGGAAGGTACGAAGAGACTCGCTAACCAACGAGAACGTTTTGCCCGAAACGCTTTGCGTAATAGTGGCCCCAGGCATTGTATGTACTAGCCCTATCTATAAATCCATCATTCTGTGTAAAATCTCTTATGTATATACCTTACCCAAATAAACATTCATTTACAGGCATACCTCAGAATAAGAGTTTAATCCGTTCCTGGAGACGCCTCGCCTTCCGAAAACTCGCATTCCGAAGTTAATTTCCCCATAAGAAATAAAGGGAAATGAATTAATCCGTTCCTGACTACCCCAAAAACCCCACATCAAACTAAATTTTTATACCTAATTCATCTAAATAAACCTACAAAACTGTGTTCCAGTTATTACTTACCTACTGTCGAGTGCTGTAGGCGTATGGAAGATGGTGAGGAGGGGGGAGGAGGAGAGGAGTTTACTGTTTGGAAGGGGAGTCCCCTTCCATAATCACATCACATAACCCCATGCCTTGTAACACTATGGATACCACTTCTCTTTCTAAATTTTTCAAACCAGCCCCTGCTTGCCTTAAACTCTTTCTTATCTGCATCACTCGTTGCAGGGGTATTCTTTAGAAGGTCTATCGTGCAACACCCTGGCTTTCTCACAAATAATGGCCTCCGAAACACTATCACCCCTCAACTCCTTGTCGTGTATCCAAATTAATAACAACTTTTCCACTTCTTCAAGTATTTGTGCCGTTAATGTTCTTACTCCTTTTGCACTTTAGCACCCCATAATCTTATTTTTCTTCTTAAGTATAGTGCATATTGTTGATGTGGCTTTGTTGTACTGCCTACAAAGTTCAACAACACGTGTACCGTTCTCATGCTTCCGAATGATCTCTTGTTTCTCCTCTATTGTCATCCTCACAGGAGCTTTCTGGCCTTTATCCTTACCACTGGCTTTCTTGGGACCCATGGTGAGATATATAATAACAAATTGTATAGACAAATCACCAAAAATCCAACAAAACACTGAAAATCCGCGAGAAAGAATTGATGTGGGGGTAGTCACTGAGCGCCAGACAATAATAAACTGAGGGGCGGCGGGGCGGAGGGGGCGACGAACGCGCTAGGTCGGCTGTACGCGTATCAACAAACTCGCGTCCAAACTCGCCTCCCGAAGTAACCCTCGCCTTCTGAGACAAATTTTTGGAGTAAATACACCTCGCTTCCGAAAATCTCGCATACAGGGACAATCGCATTCCGAGGTACCACTGTATTTGTATAATGTATTTAGAACCACGACAAGCACCCCTGACCAAGGAACATGCAGGTACAACGATACGAAGCGGTTTAGGCACTATGTACTAGGTCAATATAGAAATCCATCAATGTTTGTTTCACACCTTGTATGGCTGTACCTTACCTGAACACTTTTTTTTTTTTTTGAACAGCATCGCGACATAAGAGCAAAAGGTTAAGGAAAAGGGGATGAAAAACACCCCCAGGACGATGGGACCAACGAACCCGAAGGAACACGGAACCGAACCCAGGGAGGGGTATACCTGAAAACAACAGGAACACAGAGGGAAGGAACAACCCCACTGAGAAACTGCCAGCCCCACACCAAAGGTGTGGGGCTGGGAGGAAGTGAGTAGAACAGAAGTGGGAGGAACAAGAAGCGGAAAGAACCAGAGCCGAAGCGACCCCCGCCCCCAAGTCCAGACCCCAACCACCAAAACGGGGCAGCCTCGGTGCATCCGGGGCTGCAAACAACCAAGAGCGTTGCAGCAACCTACACCCAGCAAGCAATGCCGCAGCCGCCTGCACCCGATTATCAAGACTAGTGGCCTGGGTGAAGGAGAACGCATACCGACAACAATCATCGGACGACTCCGGGTCACAAGAACAAGGACCCAACAGGCAGCATGGCGGAGGCACAACCGGTGAGTGTCACCCTGAGACAAGGGGACAGATCAACCGTCAACTCGCAGGACGCGAGGGGGACTCTGGGGACACACCTAGAGGACCACGGAGCCCCCGTGGGGTTTCCCAGGGCCCTTAGCCTTTGATACACGCTAAGGGAAGCCAGGCAGGGTATCGCGAACCGGCGCCCAAATCTATCAACAAACTGCTAAAACTGAACCCCCGGGACATGTCCACTCACAGGGGCCAAGCAGGGAGTACCGCCAACAGAAGAATTCGAAAGAAATTCACCTACAACAGGAAAGGGGACCATAGTAAAGGCAGACCCCCCACCAGGCAAAAACAAAAGAAAAAGCCCGCAAGAGGACAACGTACCCAGGCGGAACAGAGCCGGCTGCTGTTAATGGTGAAAACTAGCTGTGCAGTACCCCGCGCCCCTACCAGTGACGAAAACTACCACCTACCCAGAGACAAACCAGGGCAACAAAACCCCAGCCGACTCCAAGGGCGGCCCAGTACCGAGCAGTAAAGGACACAGCGGAGGTAGAACCCAAGGTGACTAAGCCCCAAAGGCAGTACTTACAGGGCAACTAGGGAAGATAGCCCTAGGCACATGCAGCCCGAGTACCATGGAATCTTACTCCTGACTCGCACCCCACTGGTAGAGACAGTCCACACCACAAGGCACAGAACTGAAACAAAAACCGGAGTCAGAGGCACTCGACCAGCCAGTAATACCATCAGCCAAGAACTGCCAGTTGGATCGCCGGCGTGGAGGGTCTGGGGCTCCCCCTTCCCCCTCTTGGGAAGGGGGGGGGTTGTGCAGACAGTGGTGCTGCGACGTGATCACGTCACGCTAGTTTGATAATTTTGTTTGGGGAGTTCTGTCCACTCATTCGGCTTTCGGTAGCAATATTTTCACCAGAATAGGGGTTTGTTTTGGGGCGCCTACCTTTCTGGGTGCTTCCCGGTCGATGGCAGACATAGAATGCTCCCAATCACAAGGGGGTTTCTATAGGCCATTGCTCCTCGTGCCTCTCTGAGGGGGCCAGGTTCTGGCTCGTGGTCCCCGGTAGGCAAGAACTCCTAGCACTTTGACTGATGCCAGAAAGTTATACATATCCATTCAGCCTGGATAGCTCCTGGGAACCGACGGGGCTCCCCCCAGAAAAAAAAATTATCTTTATTATTGTCTTTTTTTTTCTTTTTACTCCCATGTTCCATAATACATAATACATAATGGAACCATGCGTATTGGCATTTGCCTCTCTATTGGATAATTTCAGCAACGTGGAGAGGGGGGACCTGCTGCATGGGTAACAGCTTCTCCTCCATATCTACCTACCCAGGCTTTGCGCCCTGGAGAGGACACTCCAGCTTCGCCTCACAGCGTCGAACCAACACGGGAAGCGACAGTCTACCGGTTTTAAGTCTTCTGCTCGATTGGCGAAGAGTGTGACGCCAGGGGTTGCTTCCGACGGTGGGAGGGGTCATCGCGCCCCACTGGGCAGCTACCGCCCGCCTCAAGCTGGGCAAACCCCAGCCAATAAGGTGTTGCCTCGCCACGGTCCGTTAACCTCACTGGGTGCGTGGGGTTTAGGGTGAAAACTGACAAGCGGCCCGACAACTTTGCACCAAGCAATACCAAACCAAAGAAGAAAATATCAACTGCCCTAAAGCTGGGCACATGGAACGTCAGGACACTGACACCAGGTTTCTCTGACGACCTGCAAGAAATCAATGACGCCCGAAAAACAGCAATCATCGATAGGGAGCTGAGCAAGCTGCAGATGGATATTGTTGCTCTCCAAGAGACCAGGCTCCCAGGATCAGGATCTGTGAGAGAGAGGACCTTCTCTTTCTTCTGGCAAGGAAAACCTCCAGATGAGACCAGAGAACATGGTGTGGGATTTGCCATCAGAAATGCACTGTTGGGACACATTACGCCACCGATGGGGGAAACCGAACGAATTCTGTCTCTGCAACTGTACTCCCAAACAGGACCAGTCAATGTAATTAGTGCATATGCACCAACCCTGACTTCTCCAGCAGAGGCAAAGGAAAAATTCTACGATGACCTCAACCAGAGTCATAGCGAGAATCCCTGTAAAGGAGCCACTGTTCATCCTCGGCGACTTCAACGCCAGAGTGGGTGCCGAGCACAACATTTGGCCCACTTGCCTGGGTCAATTCGGCATAGGAAGGATGAATGAGAACGGGCAACGTCTGCTAGAACTCTGCTGCCTTCATGGTCTTTGTGTCACCAACACGTTCTTCGGCACAAAGCCTCAACACCGAGTATCTTGGAGACACCCCAGATCCAAGCACTGGCACCAGCTTGACCTGATTCTTACCAGGCGTGCAAGTCTACCCAGCGTCAAGATTACGCGTAGCTACCAGAGTGCTGTCTGTGACACCGACCACTCCCTGGTATGTAGCAGGGTCAAGATGCAACCAAAGAAGATTCATCACTCGAAAAAGGCGGGCAGACCTCGCATCGACACCACCAAGACCCGCAACCAGGACAAGGTGGAAGATTTTGCACACGTGCTCGAGGAAGCTCTTCCTGGCCCAGCTGGGGTCACTGCCTGTAAAAGATGGGAGCACTTCAGAGACGCTGTGTTCAACGCTGCCATTTCCACCTTTGGCAAGAAGACCAGCAGGTCGGCAGACTGGTTCGAGGCTCACTCGGAAGAGATGACACCTGTAATCGAAGAGAAGAGAAACGCCTTGGCAGCCTACAAAGCCTGCCCAAGTCGGCGCAACTTACAGATCCTTCGGGCCGTCCGCTGCAAAGTGCAGCAGAGCACCAGGCGATGTGCCAACAACTATTGGCTCCAGCTCTGCTCCCAGATACAGACTGCAGCGGATACAGGCAATGTAAGGGGAATGTATGACGGCATCAAGCAGGCCCTTGGCCCAATCCAGAGGAAGACCGCTCCTCTGAAATCTGCCACTGGCGAGGTGATTCAGGACCAGACACTGCAGCTGAAGCGCTGGGTCGAGCACTACTCTGAGCTATACGCCAGGGACAATGTGGTCACCGAAGATGCCCTGAGCTCCATTGAGTGTCTGCCTGTGTTAATGGAGCTCGACAGTGAACCGACCCTGGAAGAACTCGGCGATGCCCTAGACTCCCTTGCTTCTGGTAAAGCTCCTGGCAAAGATGGCATTCCTGCTGAGACCTTGAAGTGCTGCAGAGGTAGCCTGCTCATGGAGCTGCACGAAATTCTCTGCCTCTGCTGGGAAGAAGGAGAGGTGCCACAGGACATGAGGGATGCCAACATCGTCACACTGTATAAGAATAAAGGTGACAGGGGCGACTGCAACAACTACCGTGGAATCTCCCTCCTCAGTATTGTCGGAAAGCTGTTTGCTCGAGTCGCATTGAAGAGGCTCCAAGTACTTGCAGAGAGAGTTTATCCAGAATCACAATGTGGATTCAGAGCTGGCAGGTCCACCATCGACATGGTCTTTTCCCTCAGACAACTGCAGGAGAAATGCAGGGAACAGAAGCAGCCACTCTTTGTAGCCTTCATAGACCTGACGAAGGCCTTCGACCTCGTCAGCAGGGATGGCCTGTTCAAGATCCTCCCCAAGATCGGATGCCCACCCAGGCTCCTCAGCATCATCAGATCTTTCCATGAGAACATGAGGGGCACCGTGGTCTTTGATGGCCTAACATCAGGCGCCTTTGACATCCGAAGTGGAGTAAAGCAGGGCTGCGTACTGGCTCCAACCCTATTCGGGATTTTCTTCGCAGTTATGCTGCGGCACGCCTTCGGATCTGTCACGGAAGGCATTTACCTCCGGACCAGGTCGGATGGGAAGCTCTTTAACCTCGCCAGGCTGAGAGCCAAGACAAAGGTTCGGCTGAGGTGTCTGCGCGACTTCCTCTTTGCCGACGATGCAGCAGTCACTGCCCACTCAGCTGAAGACCTCCAACGGCTCATAACCCGCTTCAGCGAGGCCTCTCAGGCTTTCGGACTCACCATCAGTCTGAAGAAAACACAAGTCATGGGACAAGGAGTGGACTCCCCACCTGACATCGGCATCTCTGATTCCAAACTGGAAGTTGTTCACGACTTCGTGTACCTGGGCTCCACAATCTCTGACTCCCTCTCTCTTGATACGGAGCTAAACAAACGCATCGGTAAGGCATCTACTACCATGTCCAAACTGACAAAGAGAGTGTGGGCCAACAATAGGCTAACTGAGTATACTAAGATTCAGGTTTACAGATCCTGTGTCCTGAGCACTCTCCTTTATGGCAGTGAGTCTTGGACACTCCGCGCCCGTCAGGAAAGACGGCTGAGTGCCTACCACATGCGCTGCCTTAGACACATCTTGGACATCACCTGGCAGGACAAGGTGACAAACAACAACGTCTTGGGGAGAGCAAGAATCACCAGCATGTACACAATGCTGAAACAGAGACGAATGCGCTGGCTCGGGCACGTTGTGCGAATGGGCGACGGCAGGATCCCCAAGGATCTCCTGTATGGAGAGCTGAGGCAGGGAAAGCGTCCAGTAGGCAAGCCCCAGCTACGGTACAAAGACGTATGCAAAAGGGACCTGAAAGCCATGGACGTCGATCTCGCTATATGGGAGACACTGGCTGCAGACCGTTCAGCCTGGAGGCAGTCTGTTCAACGAGGTCTCTCCAAGTTCGAGGAGTCACTTGCCAAGGAATCGGAGGCAAAGAGACAGAGAAGGAAAGCCGGTAACCAGGAAGACAGACCAGAATCGGACTTCGTTTGTGCTCGGTGTGGGATGGACTGCCACTCTCGGATTGGCCTCATCAGTCACACCAGACGCTGCACCAGGATTGACAACTAGGGCGCAACTCCATAGTCTCCCGAGACTGAAGGATGCCTACCTACCATAATACACTGGCTTTGCCTGTGTCCTCTAGTATAAACTTCATTATCCAATGTACCTCAGTGTATCTCTATTTAAACTACCTCATTTTGTTTTAGTGCAACTTTAGTATTCAACTATAGTGTACTTATAATAGTAAAGTAAGCAAGCTTTTCATTTTATAGATTTCATAATTGTTTTTTGACTTTTTGGTCATCTATTATTATTAATTATTTTAGTTCATTTTTTACATTCCTAAGTTCCCATTGTTACGGTGCCCTCTCCTATTTCTTTCGTTTGCCGGCTTAAAGAGTCATATCAGCTCTCCCTACTGATTCTCTGAGGTTCAGGGAGTCTATTGACATATGTGGCGACCAGACCGGCTGCCAGTTAAAGGAAGGGAGTTACATTATAAGTTGTAAATAATGAGAAATTGGCGCCCTGATATAAAATGAAACAGTATCCCCTACGGCAGATATGACCTTTTGGAAGGGACATTAGCCGATCGCGGATTGACCGACGTGGGTCGCGGGCGACCAATCAGGGCCCGCCATGACGTCACCGAGTGCCCCGGGCGGCGCCAACGTCAGAGTTGATCTGACCTTGGAAGCGACAGGACGCGCCTCGGTCTGCTCTCAAGAATTAGAGGCTCTACAAGCCTTATTCAGTGGATTAACTAGCCATCACAGCCCACCATAAGTTATTGGAGACCCTGCGCTTCTGGGAAGCAAATAAGGAACCAAGTTCATTGAGCAGAGAAGTGCCAAACTTGGAAAATAGTCGGCGACGACGCTAGGGCGGCGCCGCTGGACGTGAAGTCTGGAAGGTGCGGCGGGCAGGCCTAGCTGTGACCGGGTCACATCCACTGAGAATCTTGGAAGGACGACACCGTGCCCAGGACAAGGAGCAACGCCTTGTGGAAGGGGCGAGTGTGGGAAAAATAGTGATTAGCTCAGCGCCCATCGATGAACCAGGATTGGGGCAGCTGAATCTCAGGGATTGGAACGGCGACGACGCGAAGGCTCCACGACACCTGAGGACCTGTGGAACGTCCTGGATCGTCAAGGATCGACCCAAGGAAGCGTGGGAACCTCACACCATCGAGGGACAGGCGTCGTGAGCCAGGAATGTAAGGTAGATCATTTTCCCTCCCATTACCCCTTGTGTGAGTAGGCTAGTTAGGCCACAATAGTTACTTATGTATGTGGCAGCAGGACTTTAATACTTTAGTAGTAGAATAGGCTGCAAGGCAGCTTGTGTCCAGGACTGTCAGAGGGGACATTGTGTATGGATGGCAGGACAGTGAAGAAGAGGCGCCGACGTGGTGAAGAGGCCCTCCTGTGAGAGTGTGGGACTCCTGTCTTCCTGCCCAGTTGAAGGAGTGTTGGAGGTCGTGGAAGAAGAGGCTGACGATCTCCAGACTTAGTATCCATATTTCCATATTCATGTATTACTTGTGATTGTGTGTGTTCATGTAATTTGCGTCAGTAAATTCACACATTTTATCACTGTGTTTAAGTGTGCCTCCATTTATGATATTTCTCTATGAGCATACACGAAGGTGATCATAGTACCACCTAGGGAACACTACGTTCTCTATAGCAGTTCTTATTGCCTGGAGAGTGGTAAAGACAGCACAGACTTACATAAAAGTGTACCCTTAGCCATCCGATCAGTATCGGTGCCTGAATGGTGGCAACTATTAATGTAGTGGCTAGAGGGAGGTAAAGCCACACAGACCTTCCTGGGAGAGTACCCTGGGCCAACAGTCTAGTAGCAGATCTATGGGAGTAGCAATCTTCTGGCTACAAACAGTAGATAATACACCCACTGAACTGCATCGCTGGGGTGCAGATATAATAACCCAGCTGGCGACCTTGCTAAGAAGAAGATAGAGAAGACAGGCGGGAAAGGAGTTCCTGCAACCTTTTTTTGTCTGGCAGGCAAGACTCAGGGAGGTTATAATTATAAGGTAAGCCTGAGTCTTCCTTCACTCCTCCACGGGTCTAGGCCGGAACTGTTAACAGCAATTTCCCCGTGTTTGACTGAAGGGCTTCCAGGGTGAATCTGTGGCACCCCCTTTTGTGGTGGAAGCAAAGACCTGCGGAGGTGGGCATTGTTGGTCCTCTCCTGTATGACCAAGGAGACTCCGGTGAGTACCGGGAGTCGGAGGGGCTGAGTATTTGGGCCTTTGAGCCCCTAGCAGCCGAGTGCTAGCAGAGCCCCGACCGGACCACCCCCACGTGACACCATTAAGTTTTATTACTTAAATTACCATTAAGTTTATATTACTTTAAAAATTTTATTCTACTTTTTCTTTGTAACCCAGGTTGCCTAACCCAACCACAATTGCTCCATTGTGCTCTTTGCTTTGCCTGTGCAATTTTGATCATTAGTGCAAATAATTACCTACAGTGTACCTGAAAGTACTTTTAAGCAACCTACCTCATTTTTGTATATAGTTTTATATATATATTTTTTCATAGCTAGTTCTTTTATCATTGTCTTTTGGCTTTTCTGTAAAACAGCATTCTTATGCAAACTATTATAGATCCAGACCTTAACCTCTTATCTTAGTATCTATGACAATCAGCACCTCAATGATCAAAATTGCAGATATTACACAGCACATGATGTAAACAATGTTTTAGCGTGTACTCACAATGTTTCTGTAATTAACTTGAATTTAAGATCTCTTAGCAAACACTTTGATGATGTTAATGCCCTGATTCAAACAGTAGACAACAAATTCTCTTTTATTGTGTTTACTGAAATGTGGTTAAAAAGAGGACACTTATCAACTCTACAACATACCTAACTACTCAGCCATTCACAACTGTCGTCCTATACAAAGAGGTGGTGATACTTCTCTTTACTACCACCATGCACTGACTTGCTTAAAAGTAATTAAATCTAGAGACCCTTATGGAGAGTATATATTTGCTTGTTTCAGAGTCAAGGGTAATGATGCTGTCTTGACTGTGGGAGCATTCTACAGGGTTCCTAACACTGATGTGACTGAATTTAACACTAACCTTAGAAATCTTATAGTAGAGAAACGACTGAACAAAAAGCACTTAATTATTTCTAGTGACTTTAACGTTGACCTCTGCGAGCTTGATAACCCTCCTGCTGCTAGTTTCCTCAACTGTATGCATTCCTGCTTCCTCATATCCTTAATCACTAGACCTACTAGAATCACTGACAGTACTGCCATGGCTCTTGATCACATCTGGCCCAACATAACCTCTCCACTTCAGGGATAATCATTGATAACACTACAGACCATTACCCCACATATCTCCTAACCAACATTAACAAACCACCTCTAGAGACAAGGGAGATAAGCTTTAGGCTGCACAATGAAACTGCTATAGGCAATTTTATAGCTGCTGCTGCTGCTAATATCAACTGGGAATCCGAATTAGGTAACATAGGGGACATCAACCTAGCAGTGCAATCATTTCTTCAAAAAACTCTCAGCATTTATAACACCCACTGTCCTATGCTAACGAAACAAGTCACAACTAAAAGGCTAAACACCCCTTAGCTTACAAAGGGGATACTTAAATCCATTAATAAAAAACATGACCTTGAAAAGAAGTATAGGTTAGGAATTGTCTCCAAAGAATTTTCAAAGAATTACTCATCATTGCTATATAAAATAATTAGGAGAGCCAAAATTAAATACTACGAAGATAAATTTAGCCACACAAAGGCCAATATTAAGATAACATGGAGCACAATTTCTCAAATATTGGGATCAGAGAAGATTTTAAATAACAAACCAATACTCCTGTCAAATAATGATGGTCTGCTTTCAGCCTCTGACACTGCTCTTGAATTCAAAAGGTTCTTCTCTTCCATTGGGTCATCCCTTGCAAATGATATTCCATCTTCCAGTACTAATATTCAGGACTATCTTACAGGTAACTATCCACAGTCTCTGTACCTAATGCCTACTAATTCCACTGATGTTACTGACAATCCTTTCCATTAAAACCAAGTCTAGTGCCCTTGAGGAGATACCAACTCTTATTTACAAAAAAGCCTCCAGAATTTTAGCTCCTGCCATTGCATTGCTCTTCAACAAGTGACTGAAACTCCAAACCTTTCCAGATATTCTAAAAAAAAGCGAGAGTAACCCCTGTCCACAAATGTGGTGATCTCACAGATGTTAACTTCAGACCTATATCAATTCTGCCAAACTTGTCAAAAATATTTGAAAAACTAATCTATAAGCAGCTTTATTCTTATCTAGCCAGACTCAATATACTTAGCTCTTGTCAATATGGCTTCAGACCCCAAAAAAACACTAACGATGCACTTATTAGTATGATTAAC
>NC_091161.1:3184359-3231859 GCF_040958095.1 Procambarus clarkii | reverse complement strand
TTATACACTAAAAGGACCTAGCCATATTTATTCTTAAATATCTTCAAACTGATATTACTTTGAAATTTAACAATAAAAACATAAGCATTTTTACTATTAACACTGAAAAACAAAAATTGGTAGAATTTTTCAAATAATATTATTGCAAACCCTTTTGATTGGTTTTGTTATAAAGTTAAAGTTCAATATAGTAGGCTAAGCTAAGCTTTGCTAAGCTAGAACAGAGGATTTTTGGACTTGTGGATTTGTAAACCTCATCCTGTAAACATTCATGTTTCTACATGTTAAACAAGCTACGAGGATGAGGGAAGGGGATGTTCCCTCCATTCTGGATGTTATATTTACAAGGAAAGAGGAAGAGATATTTGTCATTCAGTACCTCCCTCCCTTGGGTAAAAGTGACCATGTCTTTTTGGGAATAAAGTATGCAATGCATTATAATCTGTTAGAAAATAAGCTTGAAGCAGTTGAAAAACCTGATTTGTGGAGAGGTCATTATAGGGAACTCAGATATTTCCTTAAGGAATTTGACAAACACTTGTCGTTAGGATATGAAGTGAATGAGATGTATGTCAAGTTTTGTGAAAAATATGATAAAGGCACAACAAAATTTATTCCAAAGGAGAGATGCAGAACTAGGAAAAGGGGATTTGTTTATAGATGTCATCTGGATTTTTCCGAGTTTCGGAGTTTCCGTGATATTTTCTATTTTGATCAAAATATGTATAATGTTAATGTATTTTGATAAATGAGCTTTCCTGTCTACTTAAGTAATGATTCCAAAGATCGTCCTTCCTTTCCTCCCAGGAATCTGGATGTAGCAGGTGCTCAATTGTCAAAAGTGAAAAATTTGGTTTGTCATCCGAATGCACCATATCGGTAAATTTTTTAATATTATTTTAAAAATAGTAAATGGCACTATTTTTGCAAAATCATTACAAGATCTATTATTCTAATAGGGGTTTGATAAAATACAGTAGAATGCCTACTGGTTTTACCTGTAATAGGGTTTGATATAGTTGATTATGGATATATTGTAATGAAATGCTCCTATTGTTAAGAAACACTTTTTTAAAAGAATATTTTGTAATGAGCAGCTCTGAAAATCAGTTGATTACAGATAATGCTACATAATACACTTAATGTGTGTATATGTTACCACAAGTGAGTTATATAATGGTATTTATGAGTAAGATGTAATTGTGTCTTTGACACTGATAAAATTAAGTACTGTGGTTTTATATACTGATAATTAGCTAAAAATATATACTGTACAAGTAAATAAATTATTTTACCTTGCACCGAGATCCACCAAGCCTGTATGGTGTGCGTTTCAGTACTTTGGAAATCTGGAACGATCTAGAATCTCTTATCTGCAATGAAACAATACATATTATTGCACTTACCAAAACATGGATGAATGTAGAAAATAGAGAACTATTAGATGAATATCAAATAAATGGATTTAATCTATTTCACACAGATAGATATATTAGACAAGGAGAGGGAGTAGCCATATGTGTTAGGTAATATTTGAAATGTAGTCTCGAAAAGACTACATTTCAACAGAAACGTGTCACACACCAGTCACAAGACTGAACCTCATCGAGGCCAAACGTCTAAATGAGAGCATGAACGAGTAAGAAATAATACTTTAACACCTGGCATCATACACACAATGAATGTACCTGCAGACACACAACGAGCACTATTAACATAGCAAAGATTACTCCATAAAAAAAAATCATTAAATATGATTGACAATGAGATGAAATAATGCACAGTATGTCAATTTTGTGAATTTTTTTCATTACTGAACTAGGTTTTCAATGCTTACATTTGTTATTCTTGGCATTCTTTGCTTCATATCTGAAGCTTCGTTTTAAGTTTCCACTTCAGACGTGTCTTCCGCAGCTATGCATCTCCGGTTTGCAGCATCAAAATCATCTGCAATAGCTGAATATAATTAATAATATATCAGCGAGATATATATTTATCATTACCTAGTAGTAGTGAACACTAAGAAATAACATAAATCAGCTTTCTAAAGAGATGTTTAATAATACGACACACATGATTTGGAACTTATAACTGGGTTAAGTACTTTGCACATAAGTCTCAAGGAGCCATTAGGAAACCCTGCTTGTGATTAAAATATTATGCTGTTTTTATATACTGTATGTGCAGCACAGTACCTCTCCTCTCAATACACCACCACTGGCCCTCGCCTCTCAATACACCACCACTGGCCCTCGCCTCTCAATACACCACCACTGGCCCTCGCCTCTCAATACACCACCACTGGCCCTCGCCTCTCAATACACCACCACTGGCCCTCGCCTCTCAATACACCACCACTGGCCCTCGCCTCTCAATACACCACCACTGGCCCTCGCCTCTCAATACACCACCACTGGCCCTCGCCTCTCAATACACCACCACTGGCCCTCGCCTCTCAATACACCACCACTGGCCCTCGCCTCTCAATACACCACCACTGGCCCTCGCCTCTCAATACACCACCACTGGCCCTCGCCTCTCAATACACCACCACTGGCCCTCGCCTCTCAATACACCACCACTGGCCCTCGCCTCTCAATACACCACCACTGGCCCTCGCCTCTCAATACACCACCACTGGCCCTCGCCTCTCAATACACCACCACTGGCCCTCGCCTCTCAATACACCACCACTGGCCCTCGCCTCTCAATACACCACCACTGGCCCTCGCCTCTCAATACACCACCACTGGCCCTCGCCTCTCAATACACCACCACTGGCCCTCGCCTCTCAATACACCACCACTGGCCCTCGCCTCTCAATACACCACCACTGGCCCTCGCCTCTCAATACACCACCACTGGCCCTCGCCTCTCAATACACCACCACTGGCCCTCGCCTCTCAATACACCACCACTGGCCCTCGCCTCTCAATACACCACCACTGGCCCTCGCCTCTCAATACACCACCACTGGCCCTCGCCTCTCAATACACCACCACTGGCCCTCGCCTCTCAATACACCACCACTGGCCCTCGCCTCTCAATACACCACCACTGGCCCTCGCCTCTCAATACACCACCACTGGCCCTCGCCTCTCAATACACCACCACTGGCCCTCGCCTCTCAATACACCACCACTGGCCCTCGCCTCTCAATACACCACCACTGGCCCTCGCCTCTCAATACACCACCACTGGCCCTCGCCTCTCAATACACCACCACTGGCCCTCGCCTCTCAATACACCACCACTGGCCCTCGCCTCTCAATACACCACCACTGGCCCTCGCCTCTCAATACACCACCACTGGCCCTCGCCTCTCAATACACCACCACTGGCCCTCGCCTCTCAATACACCACCACTGGCCCTCGCCTCTCAATACACCACCACTGGCCCTCGCCTCTCAATACACCACCACTGGCCCTCGCCTCTCAATACACCACCACTGGCCCTCGCCTCTCAATACACCACCACTGGCCCTCGCCTCTCAATACACCACCACTGGCCCTCGCCTCTCAATACACCACCACTGGCCCTCGCCTCTCAATACACCACCACTGGCCCTCGCCTCTCAATACACCACCACTGGCCCTCGCCTCTCAATACACCACCACTGGCCCTCGCCTCTCAATACACCACCACTGGCCCTCGCCTCTCAATACACCACCACTGGCCCTCGCCTCTCAATACACCACCACTGGCCCTCGCCTCTCAATACACCACCACTGGCCCTCGCCTCTCAATACACCACCACTGGCCCTCGCCTCTCAATACACCACCACTGGCCCTCGCCTCTCAATACACCACCACTGGCCCTCGCCTCTCAATACACCACCACTGGCCCTCGCCTCTCAATACACCACCACTGCCCCTCGCCTCTCAATACACCACCACTGCCCCTCGCCTCTCAATACACCACCACTGCCCCTCGCCTCTCAATACACCACCACTGCCCCTCGCCTCTCAATACACCACCACTGCCCCTCGCCTCTCAATACACCACCACTGCCCCTCGCCTCTCAATACACCACCACTGCCCCTCGCCTCTCAATACACCACCACTGCTCCTCGCCTCTCAATACACCACCACTGCCCCTCGCCTCTCAATACACCACCACTGCCCCTCGCCTCTCAATACACCACCACTACCCCTCGCCTCTCAATACACCACCACTGGCCCTCGCCTCTCAATACACCACCACTGCCCCTCGCCTCTCAATACACCACCACTGCCCCTCGCCTCTCAATACACCACCACTGGCCCTCGCCTCTCAATACACCACCACTGCCCCTCGCCTCTCAATACACCACCACTGCCCCTCGCCTCTCAATACACCACCACTGCCCCTCGCCTCTCAATACACCACCACTGCCCCTCGCCTCTCAATACACCACCACTGCCCCTCACCTCTCAATACACCACAACTGCCCCTCACCTCTCAATACACCACCACTGCCCCTCACCTCTCAATACACCACAACTGCCCCTCACCTCTCAATACACCAGCACTATAGCCAGCACCAGAATCTAATATTATTATAAAATGTAAGTGTTTACTTACGATAATATTTGCGTGACTGCATGAAGTGTTTATCTTCTTGCTGACTGCACGGACCACAAACTGACCGCTTTGTTGATGTTCCTGGCGGCGGATGACGCTGTGACGTCACAGGTGAGGGACGCTTTGCGCACTACTCAATCGTCGCTTGAACCCATCATAAATAGTTTTGTTATTTTTATTATTTTATTTTTATAATTTTTTTTACAAGAAGTTACAATGGAGGTTAACAGAGAATTTAAAAATAAGTTGAATTAACATTCTTGTAAAGCCACTAGCACGCATATGTTGTTGTTGTTAAAGATTTGCTACCTGGAACAAAAAGTTCCAAGTAACACGGGCTATGGAGAGCCCGTATGTAGCACCCATAGCGTTTCGGGTAAGTCTTTAAACTAACAGTTTTTTTTTTTTTTGATAAATTAATAGTAAAATTGATAAAGAATGTTACCAGGTATTTTATAGCTTTTCTTTACAGGTACAGACAATTTTAAGTAAAATAATTACAGTAAAATCAACAAAAATGTTTACAGGTAATTTGAAGAAATATTGACACAAAAGCAGATCAGAATAATACACAATAAAGAAACAAGGATTACTAGGTACATGAGAATAGCATTTCAGGGTTATACATTGGTTCACTGAAGCACAATATGAGGATCATTTCGAGGAAAAGTTTCAAGGAATAATGCAGTAGAAAATGCACTCAATACAACAACCATGATATCAAATGATATCTAAGATTACAATGTAAAAGTAATATGGCTTAGGTACAAGTATTGGGGGATTGAGTAGGACTAGATACAGTGTGAAGATAAAGCCCATGGTAGAAAACTATGAAGATGAAATTAGGTACTTTTTGGTTTTATTTTTGAATATGGCAAAAGTTGGACAGCTTTTCAAATCATTTGGGAGTAAGTTCCATAGACTAGGTTCCTTTATTTACATAGAGTGTTTACATAGATTAAGTTTGACTGAGGATATCAAAGAGATATTTATGTCTGGTGTGGTGGGCATGTGTTCTATTACATCTGTCCAGGAAGAGTTTCAGAACAGGGTTTGCACTTAGAAAAAGGGTTTTATAAACGTAATTTACACAGGAGAATGTGTGAACTGAATTTATGTTTAGCATGTTTAGGGATTTAAACAGAGGAGCTGTGTGTTGTCTGAAGGTAGAGTTAGTTATTGTCCTGATAGCAGATTTTTGCTGGATGATGATGGGCCTGAGGTAGTTTGCAGAGGTTGAACCCCAAGCACAGCTACCATAAGTAAGATAGAGATAGATAAGTGCATAATAGAGTGAGAGGAGAGCAGAGTAGGGTACATAATATCTGATCTTAGAGAGTATCTTAGAGAGTATACCAATTGTTTTAGAAACCTTTTTAGTTATGTGTTGTATATGGGTGCTGAAGTTGAGTCTCTTGTCTAAGTACAGGCCAAGGAACTTTCCATCATTTTTATTGCTAATGTTTACATTATCTATCTGAAGCTGAATTGCATTTGTTGATTTGCTTCCAAATAAGATGTAGTAGGTCTTTTCTATGTTTAGTGTGAGTTTGTTG
The DNA here is from genome assembly GCF_040958095.1 of Procambarus clarkii. NCBI lineage: Eukaryota > Metazoa > Arthropoda > Malacostraca > Decapoda > Cambaridae > Procambarus > Procambarus clarkii. Next base: position 3,225,737 of record NC_091161.1, on the reverse strand, counting down.
GTTGACATCCACAAGTAGACTTTTTTTAATTAATTGTTTACAACCTTATTTAACATGAGTGGGTTGGGTCAAAGTAGATGAGTAGTATCATCAGCAAACAATATAGGTTTAAGTATGTTAGAGACATTAGGGAGATCATTGATGTATATAAGAAACAGGAGGGTCCTAGGATGCTGCCCTGTGGCACCCATACAGTTATTGGTAGAGTGGGAGAGGTTATATCATTGCTGGCTACATATTATAGTGTCTGTTACTAAGATAGGATCGGATATAGTTCAGGGCAAGGCCACGGATTCCATATTGGTGGAGTTTAAGTAAGAGGTAGTTATGGTTAACAGAATCAAAAGCCTTTCTTAGGTCAATGAAGAGTCCAATTGGAAACTCACTTTTGTCGAGGGCTGAGAAGATTAAGTCAAGCAGACTAACAATACCATCATTGGTACTCTTTTCGGAGCGGAAGCCAAACTGACAAGGACTTAGTATATTGAATTTTATAAGGGAGTAGAGCTGTTTGTAAAAAAAAATTGAAATATTTTTGATAATATAGGTAGATTTGATATGGGTCTGTAATTATTTATGTCTGCCGTGTTATCTCCTTTATGAACTGGCGTTACTCTTGCTTTTTTAAGGATATCAGGGAAGGTATGACACACTAGGGATTTATTAAACAGCAATGCTATGGGTGGTGCAAGGGCATGGGGGGGCACTCCTGTATACCATCGATGGTATTTCACTAATGTTCCCAGCTTTGGTTTTTAGCGAGTGAATGATGGACACAACATCTGTAGGGCTGACCGGAGAGAGAAGAGAGTTTGGATAGCTGCCTGAAAGATATGTGGTAACATATGTCTGAGTCTCTGGGATTTTTCGGGCAAGGTTAGCACAAATCGATGAAAAGAAGCTATTAAATTCAGTTGTTGTTTCAAGATCTGTTGCAGGTACTCACCTAGTTGTGCTTGCGGGGGTTGAGCTCTGGCTCTTTGGTCCCGCCTCTCAACCGTCAATCAACAGGTGTACAGGTTCCTGAGCCTATTGGGCTCTATCATATCTACACTTGAAACTGTGTATGGAGTCAGCCTCCACCACATTGCTTCCTAATGCATTCCATTTGTCAACCACTCTGACACTAAAAAAGTTCTTTCTAATATCTCTGTGGCTCATTTGGGCACTCAGTTTCCACCTGTGTCCCCTAGTGCGTGTGCCCCTTGTGTTAAATAGCCTGTCTTTATCAACCCTGTCGATTCCCTTGAGAATCTTGAATGTGGTGATCATGTCCCCCCTAACTCTTCTGTCTTCCAACGAAGTGAGGTTCAATTCCCGTAGTCTCTCTTCGTAGCTCATACCTCTCAGCTCGGGTACTAGTCTGGTGGCAAACCTTTGAACCTTTTTCCAGTTTAGTCTTATGCTTGACTAGATATGGACTCCATGCTGGAGCCGCATACTCCAGGATTGGTCCGACATATGTGGTATATAATGTTCTGAAAGATTCCTTACACAAGTTTCTAAAGGCCGTTCTTATGTTAGCCAACCTGTCATATGCTGCTGGTGTTATCCTCTTGATATGAGCTTCAGGGGACAGGTCTGGCGTGATATCAACCCCCAGGTCTTTCTCTCTCTCTGACTCTTGAAGTATTTCATCTCCCAAGTAATACCTTGTATCTGGTCTCCTGCTTCCTACCCCTATCTTCATTACATTACATTTGCTTGGATTAAACTCTAACAGCCATTTGTTCGACCATTCCTGCAGCTTGTCCAGGTCTTAGTGAAGCCTCAAGCTGTCCTCTGTCTTAATCCTTCTCATAATTTTGGCGTCGTCAGCAAACATTGAGAGGAATGAGTCTATACCCTCTGGGAGATCATTAACGTACATCAGAAACTGGATAGGTCCAAGCACAGAGCCCTGTGGGACTCCACTGGTGACTTCACGCCATTCTGAGGTCTCACCCCTCACTATAACTCTCTGCTTTCTATTGCTTAGGTACTCCCTTATCCACTGGAGCTCCCTACCAGTTACTCCTACCTGTTTCTCCAGCTTATGCATCAACCTTTTATAGGGTACTGTGTCAAAGACTTTCCGACAGTCCAAAAAAATGCAGTCCGCCCATCCTTCTCTTTCTTGCTTAATCTTTGTCACCTGATCATAGAATTCTATCAAGCCTGTAAGGCAAGATTTACCCTCCCTGAACCCATGTTGATGGGTTGTCACGAAGTCTCTTCTCTCCAGATGTGTTACTAGGTTTTTTCTCACAATCTTCTTCATCACCTTGCATGGTATACAAGTTAAGGACACTGGCCTGTAGTTCAGTGCCTCTTGTCTGTCACCCTTTTTAAATATTGGTACTACATTAGCAGTCTTCCATACTTCTGGTAGGTCTCCCGTTTCCAGTGACCTACTATACACTATGGAGAGTGGCAAGCAAAGTGCTCCTGCACACTCTTTCAATACCCATGGTGAGATTCCATCCGGCCCAACAGCTTTTCTCACATCAGGCTCCAATAGGTGCTTCTTGACCTCATCTCTTGTAATTTCGAACCTTTCCAAGGTCACCTGGTTTGCTGCCACCTCTCCTAGCGCCGTGACTTCTCCCTGTTCTATTGTAAAGACCTCTTGGAACCTTTTGTTGAGTTCTTCACACACCTCTTTGTCATTCTCTGTGTACCTGTCCTCGCCCACCCTAAGTTTCATCACCTGTTCCTTCACTGTTGTCTTCCTCCTGATGTGATTGTAGTAGCTTTGGTTCGGTCTTGGCTTTATTAGCTATATCATTTTCATACCTTTTCTCAGCTGCTCTGAGAAAAGGTATGGAAAGGAAAAGGAAAAGGTTTCTCATTGATGTGAAGTAGCGTTCAGAACACTATCCAGATAGAAAGCTTTCTTCCATCGGCACTGCGACCCGATGAAGGGGGAGTCAGCTGAACGACTTGGGCTTTGTCTTCGCTCCTGGTGCTAGCCAAACAGCACCATGTTCCACTGGATCAAGGTTCAGTTCCGAGGAACCTACACCAAGGCCGAGATTCTGGCCCTCTTGACGGCGAACTCTGATGTTGCTCACATCGACGTCATCATGGAGGAAAAGGAAAACATCGTTTTTCTGGTGTTCAACCAGGAAAATGATTGAACGGTTTCAACCGTTTCCGTTGGTTGAAACTCGACGGAACCAACCCACATTGGTGGGGGGTGGGGTGCTTGATCTCACGTTTGTCTCCACCAGTATTTATGAGTTGACATTGGCCAGTTGACCATGTTCTGCCTAGCGACCCCGTTACTACAAAAACAGTTATTAATATTGCATTACCTCCCAGACCTCCAGTTCCCGAGCCCGGATGGGACTTTATCAAAGCAAATTGGACAGTTTCAGGAAGCTCTCGAAACTTGGCACCAAAACTACACTCCTCCTGACAACACTGAAGAAATGGAAAAAGATTTAGTAAATGTAAGACAGAGCAGCAAATCACGCCATCCACAAGAGGAAAACAATTACCCAACAACATAAAGACCATTGGTATTACTATTATAGGATCAAAGATCTACATAACAGACTAAATTGTGCACGAAAGAGTTTCAGAAGAGATAGAACCGAAGCTAATCTAGGACTTGTTAGAGCTGTCCGAAATCAAGTGCACGAAGAAACAGCCAAAATCAAAGAAAATGGCTTGAGTGGTGTGCCAAACTAAATCAGCATACATCTTTGGGCGACATTTGGAGACAGATCAACATTGCCAAAGGCAAATCGCCTCCTGCTCTGCCACATGTTCATCCAGAGCAAGAAGCAGAAAGGTTAGCAAATCTATTTGCTTCAAGAGCTAGTTCTACTAAACTTCCTCAAGCAACTCTGACTCACCAACAAAGACAAAGAAGCAAGATTGGAAAAAATAGATGATGCTTTAGCCTTACCTGACGAACTAGACCAACCATTCAATCTGAAAGAACTCAGGAGAGCTACAAAAAACTAAAAACACAGCTCCAGGTGAGAACAAAATCACAACATGCTGGCCAAGCTAGGAGAAAAGGGTGAAGAAGCCTTCTTGAATCTCACCAACGAAGTATGGGTGACATGAGCTCGACCACTCTTGGAACAGTGCAATTATAGTTCCCATTCCAAAACCTAAAGACCCAGGAAATCCAAGACCCATCTCATTAACAAGCTGTCTGTCCAAAACCGCAGAAAGAAGGCTCTTAATCGAATTGAATGGAAAGCCAATCCACTACAACAAAATATGTTTGCTTACAGAAAAGGTGTTGGAACCACAGAAATCCTTACCTCCTTCCTGGATCAAATCAATGACAAACCTGGAATCCTTATATTTCTAAACCTAGAAAAAGCCTTCAAGTTAGCCAAGGCTCCAGCTACACTGTGCTGCCTTGTGGAAAAGGAAATTAAAGGACACGCTCTTGCTTTTGCCAAAGAAAGCCTGCTTAACCGAGAAGCTAAAGACAAATTCCCCCCCCCCCCCAAAAAAAAAAAAAAATCGACCTCAAAGAGGCTGGAAAATTGAACTCCGCAGGGAGGAATACTCTCTTGTATGTATGTACCTTACCTAAATAAACATTTGATTTGATTTGAAGCGCTTTCCTCTTCAACTGTCTCGTGGAACAATTCATAAAGCTCAAGTTACCAAAAGCCAAACTTCTTAACTATGCAGACGACTTTGTGTTCATCATCAATGGCAAAGGCGCCAGGAACCCTGCACAAAAATGCCTAGATAATATCAGCAGGGAAGCGGAACGCAAAGCAGTGTAAATAAAGAGCAATAAAACTAAAACAATGGCCGTTAAAATGAGAACAAGACATCAGAATCACAATACAAGTTCATGAAATTGAGTGGGTTACCTCTTTTCAATACCTAGGAGTCATAATAGACAGGCAGTTGAAATTCACTCAAGAAATTGAATATATTCGGCAACGTTGTAAAACCAGAAACTCCAGCTTTGCGCTCCCTGACACGTCTTAGAGATGGTGCATCTCTACCAGTGCTCAAAATGTACTACGTTCAAGCAGTTATTTACGATGATATTTATTGTTTATTAGAACAGTTATTGCTGCTGCTGCTCTTACATCCCTCAATGATAATCAATGGGAGAAACTGGAAGTGTCTCAAAATGATGCTCACAGAACATTGCTGGGAGCACCTATACGGACGCGTCGAGAGACTAAGAATGAAAATCAACTTACCAGCATTAGAAAGCAGGATCAAAGGATAGCCACCAGAAGAGCAAAACTTGTTAAAACCACTGCCTGACTGTCAATCAAAGATAGCATACACAGATCGCTTCAGAGAAACCTTCAATATAGAACAAGTGCATGGATAGATAATCTGGTCAAGATTCTAGAGAAAGTGGACTTGAAATGAACCTTTAAAAACATAGATAGATAGATAGACCATATAAATACTTTCGGCAGCCTTCACCATGGGAAGAATCGAGTCTGAAGAAAATCATTGAAGGATTACCGTTAAAAAGTTAGCATGTGACTTGCAGAGGCTCAAAGCAGTCATAGAACAACAAATGGAAACAATCTCAAGACCTACAACGACTCATCTTCACAGATGGATCAGTTGATCAAGAAAAAGGTTCTGCAGGGGCAGCAGTTTACACTAACAACCATGACGCTTACTGGATAATTAATAGTGGGTGCTCAACATTTGCAAACAGAATTATATGCCCTGAAGGAGGCCGTATACTATACAATTGAGAATAATTTACATGATATCATCATTCATACCGACTAAATCTTCGCTACAGGCATTGTTATCCAGTCAGCACAGAGATCACAGAGACTCCTCACAGAAATCAAACATATAGGAAAAGAAGCCTATGCAGGCGATGAGTCACAATAACGTGGCTAAATTATGTTGACCAGACCACACACTAGAAGGTGAAGGGACGACGACGTTTCGGTCCGTCCTGGACCATTCTCACAATCGACTTGAGAATGGTCCAGGACGGACCGAAACGTCGTCGTCCCTTCACCTTCTAGGTTGTGGTCTGGTCAACAAAGAAGCCTATAATGTAGGGTTGTCAATCACCCTAAATTGGGTAGCAAGTCACATTGGCATAGATGGTAATGAAAATGCAGCCTCACTAGCAAAAACTGCCACTGCTCTACCTATTGTGCAGGCTCAAATACCTCCAAGTTTTTTCTCAGATTAAGGAGCAAATCAAGAAGAAAACGTTGCCAACTATCAAAAGTCACCACAGAGCCAACAGTCTTACCTGGGACGCGGTCGGGTCAAGATACCTGCTCCGCACCTTCCCCCCCCCCCCCTCCCCCCATGCTGGGTACTGAGATGGAGACTCAGTCACCAGAAGACATGGCTACTTCTCACGGCGTTATTAACATGGACTCTGAAAGCAGCCAGTCAGACGAGGAGGGCGTGTTTCAAGAAGTTCTGACAAGGAATAAGAAGAAACGAAGAAGACAGGAGGCAAGGCGTAGTGTGGACAGTAATACACTTAACGGAAACGATAAAAGAATGAAGAACGACGCCGAGACTGATGCAGACAAACGGACGGAACGATGTCAGGAAGGTGAGGATCAGCGGAGATGGAGGCTTCTCTTCCCTGCCTCATGCACGCTGGCCTATCATCAGAAGCTGCTGTGGACCGTCAAACTCGGAAGAGAACACCGCAAGTTCGAGCCCCTGCTGAAGGAAGGTGTAAACAGACCTTACTTAACGGTAGGTTCTATGGAGGCAGTGGAGTATCTTACCCAGCAAGGATACGATGGAATTCTTATGGAAATACCGGAGGGGAACGAGAAGCTGACGAAGGTAATTATCTATAAATACCCTCAGATTCTGGACCCCGAGTTTATACTCGACGACCAACGATTTGTGTGGGCCAAGCGTCACCTTATTAAAGGTGAAGCTAGGAGTCAGGTGGTGGCTCTAGTGAGAGGTGACGTACCCGAAAAAGTGTTCATCACCGGGGCTGGCTACAGGCATGTAGCAAAGTATGTGGAAGAGCCCATAATATGCCTGAAATGCTGCAGATGGGGGCATAAATCCTGGAGATGTCAAAATGATCCACGATGTCGTTTCTGCGGAAAGTCTCACCTCTCTACTGTGTGTAGAAACAGACTGAATCTGGGTGAGAAAATAGTTCCCAGATGCTGCAACTGTGGAGGTGTTCACAATGCGAGCTCGGCTGTGTGTAGCAAGAGGCCGAGTATGGCTGTTCTCCGGCCGGTGAATGTTACAGAGCAAGCAAGAGCTCTTACCCAGACACCGGGAGCACAGCAAAACAGTCTGCCCCAAACAGTGCCAGTGAACCGGACGAATGCGTGGGTAAAGGAGTCACCTTTACTTAGGCAGGCTCCAGCAACAAGCAGCCACGCCACCACTCAGGACTCCGGCAGTGACAGTGTAACGGTGAGTGAAGTGGCTACTGTGGCTCAGAGAGAGGGTCATAATAATATGGTCAAGGAAGTGTGGGCTGAACTTAAAAAAGTTGGTGAGTTCCTCCAAAATCTGGGGCAGAGAATCGAGTCCATCGAGGCTAAATTAAACGTTCAGGAGGTCAAGGAAAATCACAAAACGGTGAAGGATAATCAGGATATAGTGGTTGAGGACAAAGATGAAATATTGAGTGATGAAATGAAGGAAAGTGAAGTGTGTGTGAATGATGGTAGTCGTAGTGAAAGGAAGAACCCTATAATTACACATAAAATGAAGGAATCATTTGGGCCAATAATGGACATCTCAGGGCTGAAAAAATCTCTTGAGAATCGCAATGTCGCTTTTACTGGTGAACTTGGGAGGAGGTGGGAGATGTTATACAAGGTATGGCTATCATTTAGTGAACTTATTGGGGATGACTTAGGCAATGAATTGATTAATAATGGATCACCCTAGACTGAAAGTGTTGTCATGGAATGTTAATGGTTTGAGAAACAGGGTTACAGATGTTCATTGTTATGTGATGGGAAATGATATTGATGTTGTAGCTCTCCAGGAGACAGGGGATAGGAATGAAGGATTATTGAAATTAAATGGCTATAAAGGGTTTCACCTCTTCGCTGCAAATAACATCAGAGGCACGTCGATTTATGTTAAGAACTCCATACCAGCAGAGTTAGTAGAACCGCCATCAAAAACGCAAGGTATAGAGAGTGTTTGTGTTAAATTATCATTAAGGGAAGGGGAATTTATTGTAGTTAATTTGTATGTATCCAGGAACTGCTTCGACGCTAACTATTTACCTGACTGCATTTATACTAATCCTTCACTGGTCATTGGGGACCTTAATGCTCGGCACACAAGCCTTGGGACAGTGGGTAGTATTAATGCTAATGGGGTCAAGTGGTTACAGTTTCTACAAGATAATCCAGATACCTGTCTATTGGGAAACAATGAACCAACTCACATCAAGGGAGGACGGCTTGACTATGCCTGCGTTTTAAACTCTCAGGGGATTATGGGGGAGGCTCGGGTTGTTCGGGAACTACTTAGTGACCACTTTGCCTTGAACGTTGAATTACCACTGGGGAAAAAACAAGTCCACTTTCAAAGGAAAAGGCTAAATATTAAGAAAGATATGAAAAATTATTTTATTCAAAATATGGGAGATTGGTATCAACATTACACGCCGCTCTGCGTTGATAGTTTTTACGAGGACATGGTCGTGAACATAGAGAAATTAGTACAGAGGGAAAATAACGGGGGCAGGGGAAGCAAGACGCACGGACCTAAGAAATTTAAATATTCCAATGATCAGCAAGTCAAGGGATGGGAGAGAATGCTACGGGGTGCGCATAAAGCATGGTTAAAAAATGGAAGGAGGGATGAAGAGAAAAATACAATGTTGGAAGTGGCTAGGGAATGCAGTCAGGTGAGGAAGGAGGCGCGGGACAGATACTGGCAAGACTTTGCTCAGGCCATTGGTAATACTAAGAACCTTAAAGACATATGGAGAGCAGTAAATAAAGTCAGGGGTTGTAAGACTAAATTCATTGCTCACTCAGATCCAGGGAAAGTTGCTAATGAGTTAGTAGATAAATGGGCAAGTGCTGCTGGTATGGAGTCCTTACCTGCAGACACGAGAGTCACCATTGAGTCATGGGAAAATATTAGAAATGGAGTAACTTTATGTGCCTTAAATACAAGATCTATAGCATGCACTGAGATAACCCACGATGAGCTACTGGATGCTATAAAAAGTGGCAGCTCCACTGCTCCGGGAAAAGATGGAGTAACGTATGACATACTTAATTATTTAGCCGGTATGAAACCTAATCCCTTACTTGATTTGTTTAATATGAGTTATAGAGAGGGAAAGTTACCAAGAAAATGGAAAGAGGCTGTCATCATTCCTATCCCTAAGTCAAACGGAGGCTACAGACCTGTCTCCTTAATATCCTGCTTTTGTAAAATGATGGAAAGGATTTTGTTAAATAGGCTACTCTACCTTGTAGGTGATAACATGTCCAATAATCTCTTTGGTTTTATCAAAGGCAAAAGTACTGCGGATTGTCTCTTAAAGTGTTTGTCTAATGTGGATGACAATTGTAGAGTTTTTGTTGATCTACAAGGAGCGTTTGATAAAGCCAATGGGGAAGTAATCTTATACGAATTAGCCAATCTGGGAATAACAGGGAGATTGCTACACTGGATAAGGGATTACCTGCAAGGCAGAAAAGGTCAGGTGTATTACCAGGGATACATGTCTGAGGAACGGAGGTTTCAGTTAGGTACCCCACAAGGGGGAGTATTAAGTCCCACCTTATTCAATGTATTAATGAACAGATTAGCATCAGAGATGTATCCTCCAGGGGTCACGACGATCATATATGCTGATGACATTCTTATACAAGGCACTTCTGGGAACAAAATTCAAGATGCTCTTAACATACTTGGTACAACCTGTCACAAGTTAGGCTTAGTTATAAATGCAGATAAAACCAAATACGAGTATAGGAAACGAAGAAATATAACACTTACTCTAAATGGTGTGGAACTGAGCCGTGTACAGAAGTACAAGTATCTGGGCATGTATGTTGGATACACATGTGAGAGTAAAAATGCTGAAATAAATCATATCAGCACCTTATGTAAAGCCCGTCTGCATCCTCTAAAAGCACTGGCTTTTTCTGGTAAAGGTGTTGGGGTACCTATCTTGCGGATGTTATACATAAGCACTGTTCGATCCCTGATAGACTACGCAGCACCCGTATTGTCTTACACAGGCCAAGGCAGAATTCAAAAAATAGAGCTGATACAGAACGAGGCTATGAGGATTATTCTTGGATGTCAAAGAAATGCAATGATTGAAATAATGAGAATGGAATTAAATTTACAGAGTGTGTGTGATAGAGTCCGTGACATTAACACTAGAGTATCTATTCGTTTCATGCGGAGAAAAGGAGGGGATAAGCTGTTTGAGAGCGTTCAGACCTGCTTGAGTGACGTACACACTTCCAGGAAACTGAGGGAGACTCGCTATACGAGAGGATTAGCTCATGACCTCAGGGAATACGACGTACTTGACTGCTGTAAACCCTCTCGAAAGTGTAATATGTCTGCTCCCTGGAAAGTACAGAAAATAGACGTCGAAATTGTACCCCTCAAGGTGAAAAAGATTCATCATGAACCGGGACAATTACGGTGTTTGTATGGAAGCATGATATCTCGGTTACCAAGAGGCAACAGTTTACATGTATATTGCGACGGGTCGGTGGCGGAGGATGGCAGGGCAGGGTGTGGTGTCCTAATAAGGGATTATACGGAGTTTGGGACTGTGGACAGGATAATTGAACTCCGGCTTAGTAATTATATATCATCCACACAAGCTGAACTGCAGGCCATTCTGGCGTGTTTGGAGGAAGTACGTCATGACGACAAAAATGTTTTTGTATTTGTCGATAGCCGAGGAGCACTGGAGTCCTTAAACAGTAGAAACCCAGTCTTCATGTCTATAGTGGAGGACTGTAAGAGAAGAATAACTGAGATACAGCTGAAAGGTTATAGTGTGAAATTCATGTGGATTCCATCTCATGTTGGAATAGTGCTTAACGAGGTGGCGGATGACTTGGCCAAACGTGCCACATCAAAACCACAAGTTGACATCGAATGTGAATTCACAATGAGACAAATAAGAAGCAAAATCAGAAATATTCAGGCACAGGCGGGAGTGGAGAGGAGAGAGATAATGTATGAGAGTAGTCAAACCATGCAACACTACATGTATGTGAGTCAAAACACCCATTTCACTTATGGTAAAAGGAGAAATGCTTGGAGTGACTCTGTGTACATGCGGCTCAGGCTTGGGTACAAATATTACTGGGAATATGGGATAGATGTTCATGGTAATGACACGAAGTGTAAACTATGTGGTATGTTAAGGTCTCACACCCTTGCCCATTATATTCTTGATTGTCCGTTGATTAGTGTATATAGAAACACTGAGATAAGGACTGTTCCTGAACAAATAGCCTGGATGTGTCACAACGGAAAGGTTGATGATATTCTTGAGAGATATAAGAATTTTGCACCAAGATTGTAATATTTTGTTGAATTATCTGCAGGTGTCTTGCAAATTGTCTATACAGTATACCTAGGTCATAAAAGTATTTGTGTGTACGTCTGATACCATACTACTTGTGAGGGAGGAAATGTATATGTTTACCTCTCAGAATGTTTGGTAATATGTTTATTTGTGATGTGTGTATATGTATATATTAACACGTTGTACTGAACGGGGTGAGAATAGCTTGAGCTACCTCATCCCTTTGTGTGTATTTTACCTCAATAAACTTATTTCAATTTCAATTTCAATTTCACAGAGCCAAAGTAGCAGAAAGATGATCCACTGCAATATGGTACCCGACCAATGCCAGTACTTAAAATAACTCGTTCAGTTCTGAGCCTAACCTAACTTAATCTAACTTTGTCTAAGTTGCTGTCTCTCCCTTACCATTTACCTAATGTTCTCTCATTCATATAATTTCCTAAATAATCCATCAAGTCTCCATGCACTTATGCAAGCATCTACCTCAGTTTCATTGTAAAATTTTACTCTTAAATCTAATCTTACCCTATTCCATTTATATTGTAAATTTAATTGTATTGATCTATGTAATTTATTGAAATCAATTATTGATCTCATTTTGTTCTTTTAATTAAGTTTATTCTAATTATAGGTTAAAACTAAGCTAATTAAAATTTATTATCTTTAAGATTATTTTACTTTACAATTATCATTTGTCAAATTTTTTTTTATATATTCATCTTGACAGTCTCTACTGATTTTTTGTTCTCTCCACCAAACTTGTGTATCCTCCATGGCTATCTAGTGACCTTAATTCTACCTCTAATTGTTTCAATTCTTTTGTTTACTTGCATTTATTGTTGTGTTTTGCCATAATTATTCTCTAATTTAGCAGACTCAATACTTTGTAAGCTCTTATTGTATTGTTATATTATTATATTGTTGTGTTTTGCTATAATTACTTTCTATTTTACAGCAGATTTAGTTTTCATCTGTTCCTGTAATTGCTTATCTTATTGTATCGTGACATTATCTTATCTATATGCTTACTGATATTGATCCTGATCGAAATCTTCTGTCCCATATCCACACAAATCAGCACATTGATCATCATTATTGCAGGTATTACACAGCAAATCTTGCAAAAAACAAACTCCTAAATAGCACCTGCTTATCAGTTTACAACCAAAATGTTAGGTCACTTGGTAAACATTTTGATGATATAAATGCACTTCTTACAGCACTAGGTACTAAATTATCTTTCATCATTTTAACAGAAACTTCGCTAAGTAATGACTATACCCAACTCTACAATTTAGCTGGTTATAAAGCCATTCATAACTGCAGGCCTAATAAAAAAGGTGGCGGTACAGCAATATATTACAAAGATACCTTCACTTGCAATAGTGTCATTAGTGATAGAGACGACTTTTGTGAATATACCTTTGCCAAGTTCTCCAGTAAATCCCTTAAATCCTCCCTGATAATCGGTGCCATCTATAGATTTCCTAATACCAACATAGCTTTATTCTCTGACAATGTAAGGAATCTTATCATAAATAACAATCTCAAAAATCACATCATTCTGGGAGGTGATTTCAATATTGACCTGGGTCTTCAAAACAACCCTCAAGTTGACTATTTCCGTAACAGCATGCACTCCTGTATGTTAATCCCCACAATCACCAAGCCCACCCGAGTCACTCATACATCTGCCACTACCCTGGATCACCTATGGACTAATATAACAGCTCCCCTTACATCTGGGGTAATTTATGACAGAACAACTGACCACTATCCTACTTTCCTCTCAGCAAACATTGACACATCACCACCAGAAACCAAAAAACTTTCATTCAGGCTACATAGTGAATCAGCTTTAGGCAATCTCTCTAATGCTCTCCACAATATTAACTGGGAATCTGAATTTAATAATTCACAGGATATAAACTCATCAACTAACCTCTTTCTCTCCAAAACTCTAAGCCTCTACAACACTCACTGTCCCCTCCTTACCAAACAAGTAACTGATAAAAGAAAAAATAACCCGTGGCTCACAAGTGGCATAATTAAATCAATCAACAAAAAACATGAATACGAAAAGAAATTTAGGAGTGGCCTAGTTTCAGTGGAAGTAGTTAAAAGGTACTCGTCAGTGCTTACCAGTATCATAAGAAAAGCAAAACTTTCATATTATGAGACTAGATTCAAAGAAGCAAAAGGCAACATGAAAAGCACATGGAATACCATCTCTAACATCCTGGGAACTAAACAACACTCCCACAACCAGATAACACTCACTAAGGATGGCCTTACACTGTCATCTGACTTAGAAATGGCGAATGAATTTAAGCTTCTTTTCATCGATTGGTGCTAACCTTGCAAGTAAAATCCCACAGACTCAGACACATATCAACACATATCTCTCAGGCAGCTATCCAAACACTCTTCACCTCTCACCAGTCAGCCCGTCAGATGTTGTGTCCATCATACACTCACTAAAAACCAAAGCTGGGAACATCAGTGAAATCCCATCCATTGTATACAAGAGCGCCTCCCATGCCCTTGCGCCACCTATAGCTCTGCTGTTCAACAAATTCCTTGAGTGTCATACCTTCCCTGATATCCTTAAAGAAGCAAGAGTAACGCCTGTTCATAAAGGAGGTAATCCATCAGACATAAACAACTATAGACCAATATCGAACCTTCCCATACTATCAAAAATATTTGAAAAAATTATCTATAAACAGCTCTACTCCTATCTCGTAAAATTCGACATTCTTAGCCCCTGTCAGTTTGGCTTCCGCTCTCAAAAGAGTACCAACGATGCAATTATTAGTCTCCTTGATTTAATTTACTCAGCTCTTGACAAAAATGAGTTTCCAATTGGACTCTTCATTGACCTGAGAAAGGCCTTTGATACTGTTAATCATGACTACCTCTTAAGTAAACTCCATCATTATGGAATCCGAGGCCATGCACTGGACTATATCCAATCCTATCTTAGTGATAGACACCAATGTGTAGCCATCAATAATATAACCTCTCCCATTCTACCAATAACTGTTGGAGTGCCACAGGGCAGCATCTTGGGACCTCTTCTTTTTCTTATATACATTAATGATCTGCCTAATGTCTCTAACATTCTGAAACCTATTTTGTTTGCTGATGATACTACCCTCATCTACTCCAACCCCAACCCACATACACTAAATAATGTTGTTAATAATGAACTAAAAAAAAAGTCCACTTATGGATGTCAACCAACAAACTAACACTTAACATACAAAAGACCTACTATATACATCCTATTCGGAAGCAAATCTACAAATGCAATTCAACTTCAGATTGACAATGTAAACATTAGCAATAAAAATGATGGAAAGTTTCTTGGCATATTCCTAGACAAGAGACTCAACTTCAGTACCCACATACAACACATAACTAAGAAAGTCTCTAAAACAGTTGGTATACTCTCCAAAATCAGATATTATGTTCCTAACTCTGCTCTCATCTCTCTATATTATGCACTAATCTATCCCTATCTCAACTATGGTATCTGTGCATGGGGTTCAACCACTGCAAACCACCTCAAGTCCATCATCACCCAGCAAAAATCTGCTATCAGAATAATATCAAATTCTGCTTTCAGACAACACACAGCCCCCTTGTTTAACTCCCTAAACATGCTAAACATAATCTCACTCCACAAATTCTCTTGTGTCAACTACATTTACAAAACCCTGTTCTTAAATGCAAATCCTTGTCTGAAACTCTTCTTGGACAGATGTAATAGGACCCATTATCACCACACCAGAAATAAATATCTCTTTGATATCCCCAGAGTTAAACTTAATCTGTGTAAACACTATGCAAATAAAGGGACCCAGTTTATGGAACTCACTCCCTACTGAATTGAAAAGCTGTCCAACTTTTACATCATTCAAAATCAATACTAAAAAGTACCTAATTTCATCTTCATAGTTTTTCACTTTTTGCCTTAAAATTGCACTGTATCAATTGCTACCCAATCTCCCAACCTTTATGTTCCCAATTTGTACATCTTTACCATTGTGATCATTCTGTTTTCTTATATGTGCTGCCAATCTGTTGTATGGTGTTTATAAATCTTGTTTATCTGTATCTTTTGCTACCCAGTCTCCCAATCTTTATGTACCCAATCTGAACATCTTTACCATTGTGATCATTGCTGTCTTATATGTGCTGTCAATCTGCTGTATGGTGTCTATTAACCTTGTTTAAATTACTAATCAAGCTGTCAATGTAATCAATCAGAGCTTTAATATAACAATATGCTTTAATATACCTACTTATCTCTCTCATCTCATTTTTCTATTGTAATGTATCTTTATCATTTATCAATTCTGATTGAAATTACCTACTTAAAATTATCTGCTAGATTAAGGACCTGCCCGAAACGCTGTGCGTACTAGTGCTTTACAAGAATGTAAATACTGTACTATCCAATGTAGTCTCACAAACCCAATGTACCTTCTTGTATATATATAAATAAATAAATAAATAAATAAATAAATAAATAAATAAATGGTACAAACAAGCCACTGGGTACTACTCTTTCAAGCCTGACTAAAAGATGTCTAGAGACATTGCAGTGGCCATACACAGTCTCAGACTTTGTTACAAGTGCTGCTGGGAGGTAATAAACGCAATAGTTAAAGTGTGTCATATCTGTGGAACAGAAGCAGAGATGCCACGATTGCACTACTTACTGGAAAGTAAAGCTACTGAAGTGAACTAGTGAACATTCTGCATCTACTTCCGCAGTAGTGTAAAAGGAGACACCAGGAGGCCCGGTCGTCGACCAGGCCTCCTGGTTGCCGGACTGATCAACCAGGCTGTTGGACGCGGCTGCTCGCAGCCTGACGTACGAGTCACAGCCTGGTTGATCAGGTATCCTTTGGAGGTGCTTATCCAGTTCTCTCTTGAACACTGTGAGGGGTCGGCCAGTTATGCCCCTTATGTGTAGTGGAAGCGTGTTGAACAGTCTCGGACCTCTGATGTTGATAGAGTTCTCTCTCAGAGTACCTGTTGCACCTCTGTTTTTCAACGGGGGTATTCTGCACATCCTGCCATGTCTTCTGGTCTCATGTGATGTTATTTCTGTGTGCAGGTTTGGGACCAGCCCCTCTAATATTTTCCACGTGTAAATTATTATGTACCTCTCCAGCCTGCGCTCAAGGGAGTACAGTTTTAGGCTCTTTAGTCGGTCCCAATAGTTTAGATGTTTTACTGAGTGGATTCTAGCAGTAAAGGATCTCTGCACGCTCTCCAGGTCAGTAATTTCTCCAGCTTTGAAAGGTGCTGTCATTGTCCAGCAGTACTCCACTCTAGAGAGCACAAGCGTTTTGAAAAGTATCATCATCGGTATAGCATCTCTAGTGTGAAAAGTTCTTGTTATCCAACCTGTCATTTTTCTTGCAGTTGTGACGACTACTTTATTGTGTTCTTTAAAGGTAAGGTCTTCCGACATGAGTACACCCAGATCCTTTACATTGCCTTTTCGTTCTATGTTATGATTTGCCTGAGTTTTGTACGTGGTTTCCGTTTTTATATTTTCATTTTTTCCATAGCGCATGAGCTGGAACTTATCTTCGTTAAACACCATATTATTTTCTGTAGCCCATAGAAAGACCTGATCTACATCTGACTGGAGGTTCGCCGTGTCCTCTATGTTGCCTACTCTCATGAAGATCCTAGTGTCATCTGCAAAGGATGATACAGTGCTATAGGTTGTGTTCTTGTCTATGTCCGAAATGAGGATGAGAAAAAGTACTGGAGCAAGCACAGTACCCTGGGGGACTGAGCTCTTCACGGTTGATGGGCTGGATTTTATTTTGTGTACTATTACACATTGGGTTCTGTTGGTCAGGAAATTGTAGATCCATCTGCCTATTTTTCCGGTAATTCCTTTTGAACGCATTTTATGTGCAATAACACCATGGTCACATTTATCAAAAGCTTTTGCGAAATCTGTGTAAATTACATCCGCGTTATGTTTGTCTTCCATAGCATCTAATGCCATATCATAGTGGTCCAGCAACTGCGACAGGCAAGAGCGCCCTGTTCTGAAACCATGTTGTCCGGGGTTATGGAGTTGCTGTGATTCCATGTATTTTGTGATTTTACTTCTTAGCACTCTCAAAAATTTTTATGATGGCGATGTTAGCACTATCGGTCTGTAATTTTTTGCCTCTGCCTTATTTCCTCCTTTATGAAGTGGTGCTATCTCTGCTGTTTTTAGTATATCAGGAATAACGCCAGTATCTAGGCTGTCTCTCCACAGAATGTGGAGGGCCTGCGATAGTGTTTTTTTACAGTTCTTTATGAATATGGAGTTCCAAGAATCCGGGCCTGGTGCAGAGTGCATAGGCATACTGTTTATGGCTTCTTCAAAATCCAGTGGGGATAGGGTGACGTCTGATATATGATTTGCTGTTGGTATCGTATCCATGAAAAATTCATTTGGGTTATCAATCTTTAGTGTGTTTAATGGCTCGCCGAAAACAGAGTCGTACTGCGTCCTCAGTAGCTCGCTCATTTCTTTGTTGTCATCGGTGAAAGTTCCATCTCCCTTTCGCAGGGGCCCGATACTAGATGTGGTTTTTGATCTTGATTTTGCATAGGAGAAAAAATATTTCGGATTTCTTTCTATTTCACTGATGGCCTTTTGCTCTCTTTGCCTCTCCTGGGTTCTGTAAGATTCTTGTAGCTTCCGTTCAATTGTTTCTATTTCTCTATCTAACCTTCTTCGCCGTTCTTGAGATAGGGTGCGACTCTCAAGTTGTTCCGCGATTCGTTTTCTTCGCCTATATAGGGAACGACGTTCCCGTTCCAATCTGCATCTCTTCCTCTTTTTTTCTTAGAGGTATGCGGTTTGAACATATTTCTAGTGCTACTGAGCTTATTTTTTCCAGGCACTGGTTCAGGTTTGGATTTCCTAGCTGTTCTTCCCAGTTTATTTCTGTGAAGTCCTGGTTTATTTGCTCCCAGTTTATCTGTTTATTATTGAAGTTGAATTTGCTGAAATCTCCTCCACCGGGAACCTGGACTGGTTTTGAAGGTCTACTCCCCATGGTTGTCATAACTTCAATTAAGTTGTGATCTGAGTAACAGGTATTTGTAATCATTATGTTCCTGATCAATTCATCATTATTAGTGAAAATGAGGTCCAGCGTGTTCTCCTTCCTAGTTGGTTCTACTATTTGCTGGTTTATGGCAAACCTGTCGCACATCCGTAGCAGGTCATTTGCATGTGCCTGTTCATTTAGGCTACTTCCTGGTATTCTTTCTGATATTACTGTATTAGCCAGGTGCTTCCATTTCAGGTGCCGTAGGTTGAAGTCCCCAAGCAGGATGATGTTCGGAGCTGGATTTGTGAGGTTTTCCAAGCAGTGTTCTATTTTCATTAGTTGGTCTTTAAACTGCTGAGGGTTTGCCTCCGGTGACTTATATACAAGGACAATAACTACATTTAGAATCTCTATTTTGATTATCAGCACTTCCACCATATCATTTGAGGTGTTTAGCAGCTCAGTACAGATGAGTGTGTCTTTGATGTAGAGGCTGACCCCACCCTGAAGCCGGTGTTTCCTATCACATCTGAAAAGATTGTACTCTGAGATCCATATTTCACCATCATGATAGTCCTTTGTGTGGGTTTCTGTTAGGGCTGCAAACACTGTGTAGCGAGTAGATTATCCCAATAATATACTCGCTCCAAATATAGTGTTAATATTCCTGTCAACCTTTGGAGATGAATGAGGTGAGGCGTTGCCCGGGCAACACGGTGAGGTGTTGCCCGAGCAATATAAGCAGCAAGAATAGCAAACATTAACTAGTCTACTTTCAAGTGTGGTCTAGAGCAGACACTTGCGAGATACTGTACCAACGCTCAGTGCGCTCAACTCACACCAACGTATCACCTGTGTACTTCTGTATATTCGACCAAATATATATATAGTATCTTAGTGTCTGTGTTTATTTGTCACCATACTTTATGTAACAATAGAACCGTTACATTGGTGACCCAGTGAGTGAAAAAGAACACCTAGTCACAAACTAGATCTTCGTCATGGATTTATCTACCAGGTTTCCAGCATACAACGCAGATGAGCCAGAATTTTGGTTCATGCAGATGGAGGCTATTTTCGACCTTCACGAAATTTCGACTGAGAAAGCCCGATATGCCTGTACCCTGTCAACACTTACCTCGGAGGCTATGCACACTGCCTCCGCTGTCATCACCGCACCATCACCGGACACCAGGACGTACACTGCATTGAAGGCCGCTCTTCTACAGGCAGCAATGAAACGCCGCATTCAACAAAGGGACCAACTCCTCACTGACAAAAGGTTAGTAGACAAAACACCAGCCCAGCTTCTGCGGCATATTCAGTATGTGATGCATACTGCAACTGGTCCAGCCCCCAGCGAGATTGTGAGATCACTGTGGATACAACTCTGTCCAAAACACATTCAACCGGCCCTATTCAGTATGGCTGACGACACCCCATTAGCCCAGCTGACTACACTGGCAGACCGGCTTCATACGACGTCTGATAACGCTACGCTGTCTCACCTCAGTGATACACAGCAGACTACAGACACCCAACAACTCGACGTCCTCCAGAACCGGCGTTTTTTCCACCCAGGGAACACGTACCATGCGAATCCAGTATCAGTCTCTAGGCGACAGCGAGAACGTCGTGGAGAGCTTTGTTCTTACCACCAGAAGTTCGGACACCAAGCCCGCAATTGTAGGGCTCCTTGTTCCTGGTCGGGAAACTACTTCGACGGGGACTGTTAACGGCCAGTGACCCCGCCATTTCAAACACTACACTGCTCTACATATCTGACGTCATAACCAAACGCCGTTTCCTCGTTGACACAGGTGCAGCAGCTAGTGTGTTGCCTCCCCCACTGGTCAAACCAACCCGTACTCCTGGTTTGGACTTACGAGCCGCCAATGGTACGTCCGTCCATACATATGGGACCCGCGCCCTGGTTCTCGAGTTCGCCTCTCTGGGTCGCTTTACGTGGACTTTCCTCATAGCGGATGTGGAACAACCCATTCTTGGATGGGATTTCCTGCAACACCATCGACTTATGGTGGATCCCGCAGGTGCAGTACTTCGAGCCTCTCCTAGTACCTCACCACAAGTTA
The DNA here is from genome assembly GCF_040958095.1 of Procambarus clarkii. NCBI lineage: Eukaryota > Metazoa > Arthropoda > Malacostraca > Decapoda > Cambaridae > Procambarus > Procambarus clarkii. The sequence goes on along the minus strand of NC_091161.1, from coordinate 3,205,047 downwards.
ACATCGTCACCCCAGTCGCATCTACGGAACTTCAAGCACTCCTGGATGAATTCAAAGATGTGACCCAACCCGCCAGCCCTCGACCAGAGGTGCAACATACGATTACGCATCACATTACTACAACGGGAGCACCTACCTTCGCCAGACCACGCCGCCTGGCACCGGAACGACTGGCGGTAGCACGTGCTGAATTCAATAAGCTACAGGAGGTGGGAATAATCCGCCCTTCGAACAGTCCATAGGCTTCACCTCTCCATATGGTCCCGAAAACAGCCCCAGGGGAATGGCGCCCTTGCGGAGACTACAGGGCTCTCAACGTTCGTACTCTGCCGGATCGCTACCCAATACCACACATCCAGGATTTCTCACAGGGATTGAGCAACGCAACCGTTTTTTCGAGAATTGACCTTGTGCGGGCATTTCACCAGATCCCTGTGGAACCGGCAGACATTCCGAAAACAGCGATCACAACACCTTTTGGACTGTTTGAATTCGTCCGGAAGCCTTTTGGTCTACGGAATGCAGCCCAGACATTCCAACGCTTCATCGACCAAGTAGTTAAGGACCTTCCTTTTTGCTACGCCTACATTGACGATCTGCTGGTGGCCAGTACATCAACAGAACATCTGCTACACCTCCGACTCCTTCTCACCCGTCTGCGCAACTTCGGCTTGCAGCTCAACTCCGAGAAGTGTATTTTCCATGTTCCAGAGCTGGATTTCTTGGGACACCGTGTGTCAGCAGCAGGGGACCAACCACTAGAGAAGAAAATCGAGGCAATCAAGGAATTCCCGCGCCCATCTACTCCAAAGAAGTTGCAAGAATTTCTTGGTGTAGTGAATTTTTATCATCGATTCATCCCACATTGTTCGGACATCTTGCGACACTTATACGACCTCTTACATGGTCGGAAACTCACGTCCCGTCTTCCGTTGGAGTGGACTCCCCAGGCAGAGACAGCATTCACCGACATAAAAAACAAGCTGGCGGAATTCACCTTGCTCGCACACCCAGTGTCTGACGCTCCCACCAATCTCTCTACCGACGCTTCAAACACAGCAATTGGTGCTGTACTACAACAGCTCATTGAAGGAGAATGGCGCCCAATTGCATTCTTTTCAGCGCGCCTGTCACCCACTGAAGAGAAGTACAGCACTTTTGATAGGGAACTGCTCGCCATCTACTCAGCCATACAACATTTCCGGCACTTTCTCGAGGGGCGGAACTTCCACATCCTCACAGACCACAAACCTCTCACTTATGCGCTGGCGGCCAAGGGTGATGCTCACTCTCCTCGAGTAGCCAACCACCTGGGATTTATTTCCCAATTTACCTCGGATATCCGTCATGTCAAAGGAACTAATAATGTCATAGCCGATGCACTGTCTCGACCCACCATAAACCACGTCGTGACAAACCCAGCTCAGGTGGACTATTGTGTAATCAGTAAGGCCTAACGGGAAGACCCTGATCTGCAGCGATTACGAACATCTGACACAGCTCTCCAGTTCATCGAGATTCCCATGGAAGGTGGCGGAAGTATAATCTGTGACACCTCACGGACGGGAGCACTTAGGCCCTACATTGCTGCCCAGTTTCGCTGGAAAACGTTCTCAGTATTTCACTCCCTAGCACACCCAGGAGTACGTGCTTCCCAGAAACTACTAACGGAGCGTGTTGTATGGCCAGGAATCAATGCCGATGTTCGACGATGGACTCGCTCATGCCTCCAGTGCCAGCGAGCGAAAACACATCGTCACACAAAGAGCCCTCTTCAACAGTTTCCGTTACCTTCTGACCGTTTCGAGGTGGTGCATGTAGACATTGTTGGACCATTACCGTCGGCAAGAGGATATTCTTATCTACTCACCTGCATCGATCGATTCTCCAGATGGCCGGAAGCAATCCCATTAATCAACATCTCAGCTGAGTCAGTGGTCCAGGCTTTCCTCTCTGGATGGGTCGCCCGTTTTGGCAGCCCCTCTGTCATCATCACCGACCAAGGACGACAGTTCGAATCATATCTATGGAAGGAACTTATGGAATTCCTCGGCACCACACATAACCGAACCACAGCATACCACCCTGAGTCGAACGGAATGGTAGAACGCTTTCATAGACAACTAAAAGCTGCCCTAAGAGCTCAAGCACGCCCTGATGATTGGATCGACAACCTTCCATTAGTCTTGCTTGGCATCCGTTCGGCCACGAAGGAGGGCAGTGGATTCTCGGCAGCAGACTTGGTATACGGATCTAGCCTGCGGCTTCCGGGCGAATTCTTAACCCCAACGCCACTTATCACACCCCCAGACCCCACTTTTGTCCAGAAATTACGGGCGGCCATGACAAACATTCGGCCTACACCACCACGCCAACCGACAACTCGTGCTACATATGTGCCTCATGAGCTCCACACAACTGAACACGTGTTTGTAAGAGTCGACCCTGTTCGACGCCCTCTACAGTCACCTTACGAAGGACCATTTAAAGTGGTTTCTCGAACACCGAAGTTCTTCACCATTGAACGCCGAGGACAGCGGGTAAACATCTTCATCGATCGCCTTAAACCAGCACACTGTGACGCTGCCCCAGACATCCCTCCAGAGACACATCCGCCGACTACGCAGTTCACTTTTCGACCACAGTTACCAGCAGCACCGCCACCTACGACAACGGACGATCCTGTACGACCTCCCACCCTACAACCCCAGTTACCAGCTGCACCACAACCTGATCCTACGACGACGGACGATCCTGTGCGACCTCCCACCCTACGACCCCAGTTAGATGACATCAGCGAAGAGGAGGAAGTTAACTTTGATGGTTATGTAACGCGAGCAGGGCGTACAATTCACCGACCAGCTAAGTTCCTTGATCAAGTATTTTTCCTTTCATCCCCTGGGAGGGGGAGTTCTGTAGCGAGTAGATTATCCCAAAAATATACTCGCTCCAAATATAGTGTTAATATTCCTGTCAACCTTTGGAGATGAATGAGGTGAGGTGTTGCCCGAGCAATATAAGCAGCAAGAATAGCAAACATTAACCAGAGTCTACTTTCAAGTGTGGTCTAGAGCAGACACTTGCGAGATACTGTACCAACGCTCAGTGCGCTCAACTCACACCAACGTATCACCTGTGTACTTCTGTATATTCGACCAAATATATATATAGTATCTTAGTGTCTGTGTTTATTTGTCACCATACTTTACGTAACAATAGAACCGTTACAACTGCATTTGCCTCATGAAGGAGACCATCTATAAATTGAACTTTGTTGGTTTTGCGTGTTTTTATACCCTGGATGTTGGCAAATATAAATGATGTTATCGCGTTAGTGGAAGTGCTGGAAGCCTTACTTGGTGTTAATATCTGAGGCTCTGATAAGGAGGCCACTGTGTTTGCGTCCAGGGTGTGTCGTTTTGGAAGTGATTCGTCCAGTTTTGGTAGTAGGACGGGTGTTGTCTGGTGTAGTACCTGTGTGCTTGTTGGTAATTTGAATTCCAGTCTTGTGGGTATCTCCCTTCCCCTCTGTAATCCTGTAGTGGTTCCATCTGACTGTTCCTCTCTCTTATATTTACTACTCTGTTTCTGCCTTCCTGTTACAACTGATATGAGTGGGGCTTCTATGGGGTTCTGGTAATATTAAGGGGTAAAGGTAGTTAGAAGACAAGAGTATCAAATATGGGAGAGCTAAAAGGCCCGGCCCCCAAAATAAACTATCCACAGTAGTAATAACTTGCTACAAGACCATAAATGTTAGTCTAAGGGTTGATCACTGCGCTCCCACCTTGGAAGAAGAGATACTCTGTAATTCATGTACTTATTTATTAACCCCTTAACAACCCCCCATACACTCACACCAATAACAATAATAATAATAACTTTACCACACTATCTTACGTTAAAAGCCTTGGTCCACATAGGCAGGATACAAGGTTTACACTAATAACAAGCTAGGGTAAAGTACTACTGGATAAGCACTGAAGCTGGATGCAGCTTAGGGTAGTGAAACCACGTGGGACCCTAATACAAAACACAACACTTAGGGGTACCCAAACACTGGCAAAATACTATCCCCAGGTCTCCCCAATCGTTACTACCAGAGTAGGCACACTTACACCATATAATACTTAACTTAAGGGTACAGGAACTTCAGGTAAGGGAAATAAGTAAGAGGAGAAGGAAGGAGAGTAGGGATACAGCCACAGAGTAGGTCTTAACCTCACGCCACCAGCCAAGAGAAGACCGAGCTAGCCACCAGCTGCCTCCCTCATGTTGTGGTGCCGGGAGGAGCCTAATTGATCGTGCAGCTAAGCACATTAAAGATCTTCCCCTATGCAACGTATTGTTACTTTATGAATGATTAGAAAGTATTAGTAAGCAAAGTTGGTGCCTATGTTATTATTTAATAATCAACCCCCAGCTCAGTCTTTAAATGCTCTTTGAGAAACAATAATAGTCTTACGTCTGGCAGGGAAGATACAAACAATTGACATTCTAGATGCCCAACTGTGCTACCAGGAAGTTTAATAGCTCAATTTTGACCTCTGGTTTCCACTGGAGAACCCAGGGTCGTAACACTGATCCTCCCCCCTTCAGAGAAAAAAAAATGTGACTACTAGAATAGTAGTCATATTTTTTTGTAAGAGTATACAGAGAACAAAAAGAAAAACATATGACAAAAACAAAAAATAAATCAAAAGCTATTTCTCTGCAAAAAAATACAAAGGAGTTCTCTGAAAGAAAAAAAACATACACAACAAAAATAAAAGAACAGGGAAGTAAATAAATTGGACACGGAATATTTAATGTCACAGGAGAACCTAAAAAAAAATAACTAAAGCATGACAGTTGGTAAATGGCTTTCTGTGGCTCAGATGAATGTTATTCAGGCAACCGGGACAGAGCGTCGGCTATCACATTGAGTCTGCCCGGTAGGTGGGTAATGGAAAGATTGAAGTCCTGTAGGTACAACGCCCACCTGAGGATGCGTTTATTCTTACCCTTCATCTGAGTCAGGAAGACTAGTGGGTTATGGTCCGTGTACACTTCCACTATATTACCTGTGAGGTAAACTTCGAACTTTTTACATGTTAACACTAGCGCCAACGCCTCTTTTTCTACCACTGAATAATTGCGTTGCGCCTTGTCGAATTTCACAGAGTAATAATATACTGGGTGTTCCACCTGATCATCCCCAGTTTGCAACAACACTGCACCAGCACCCGAGTCAGACGCGTCAACATGAATTTTAAACGGTCGGTCGAACCTTGGACTAGCAAGCACTGGGGCGGAAGCTAAGATCAATTTCAAATTTTTAAATGCCTCTGCACAGTCTGATGACCACTTAAATTTAACGGCTTTCCGCAACAAGTCTGTGAGAGGAGTGGCAACACTGGAAAAGTTCTGACAAAAACGTCGATAGTACGCACACATACCGATAAATCTTTGAACGTCCTTTTTAGACTTTAGTACTGGATACTCCAGAATGGCATTGATTTTATCTTGCCGAGGTAACACTTTTCCTTGGCCCACTTCATAACCGAGGTACGTCACTGTGCCTTGGCCAAAATGACACTTTTTAGCATTTAAGGTAAGATTTGCCCTTTTCAAGATGGCAAACAACTGGCGTAACCTAGCTATGTGGTCAGCCCAATTACTGTCAAACAGCACGATATCATCTAAATACGCCCGACAATTTGGCACCTTAGCGAGTAGAGAGTTCATGAGTCTCTGGAACGTGGCAGGGGCATTACGCAAGCCGAACGGTAACACTTGATACTCAAAAACACCCTCGGGTGTCACGAACGCAGTGAGCTGTTTAGCACGTTCAGTGAGTGGGATTTGATAATACCCCCTCGAGAGGTCGAATTTCGAAACGTACTTGGCATTTCCCAACTCGTCGATGCAGTCCTCGAGGAGGGGCAGCGGATAGGCATCCACAATGGTCACCTTGTTGAGCTGCCGATAGTCGGTGCATAATCTCCAGGAGCCGTCTGGTTTGGGGACCAAAAGGCAGGGCGAGCACCAAGAGCCCTGGCTCGGCCGGATGAGGCCGTGCTGGAGCAAGAAGTCGACCTCCTTCCGTACGATGGCCTTCTTTTCTGGACTCATCCGATAGGGTTGAAGGCGAATGGGAGTGTAGTCCGTCAACTCGACATCATGGCAAATGGCATCAGTCTGGGTTGGGACCTCCCCGAACAGATTGGAGAATTCATCAACCAACGACTGCACCTCTTCACGTTGGGCCATCTGCAAATGGGACAGTTCCTCCACAGCATTCACAGAACTAGAATTATTGAAAATGAGATTAGTTGGGTCCCCAGAACAATCATCCCCTCTCTCACTGGAAATGGAAACATTGGTTAGTGCAATGGGCCTGGGGCCCTGGAACTTCTTCAGTCGATTTACATGTATGAGCATTACCTGGTTACGTTTGTCAGAGTGCCTCACTTTGTACGTGAGGTCCCCCGTCTTTTCTGTCACAATGTAGGGGCCTTCGTACTTGTGGGACATAGTGTTCCCTAGTCGAGGCTTTAATACCAGGACCGGGTCGCCAGGCTGAAATACCCGTAACTTAGATTTAGCATCGTTACGTTCTTTCATCTTTTCTTGGGCCTTGCCAAGATACTTTAATGCAGCCGCCTTGCAGTCCTTGAGTCTCTGGTGGTGTTGCGCAAAGAAAGCCGAACCTTCGGTTAACGTTACGTTCCCTAACAGATTCTCCTGTAACATTTGCAAGGGTCCACGAACTTTATGGCCAAAGACTAACTCAAAAGGAGAACAGCCCAGTGAACTTTGTAATCCCTCTCTAGCCGCAAACAAAACATACGGTAAATTCTCATCCCAGAAGGTGTGGGAACTCTCGCACGATGTCCTCAACATCTGCTTCAGAGTTAGATGGAAACGTTCAATTACCCCCTGACTCTGTGGATGGTATGGGCTGGAAACCTTATGAGTTATTCCATGTTCCTTACAAAATTGCTCGAAAACATCAGACTTAAAATTAGTACCATTGTCAGTTTGCACGACCCGAGGCAGTCCAAAAGTGGAAAAAAATTGCAACATACGAGCAACAACAGTTTTTGCTCGGATGTTCCTTACAGCAAAAGCCTCTGGGTAACGAGTAGTGATACACATCATCGTGATTAGGTAAATATTACCAGACTTAGTTCTAGGTAATGGTCCAACACAGTCCATTACCACATGAGAAAATGGTTCCTCTGGCACGACAATAGGCCTTAGAGGAGCTTTAGGTGGAGTCTGGTTTGGTTTCCCAACCAGTTGACAAACAATACATGCATTACAAAATTTTGCCACATCGCTTTTCAGCTTGGGCCAGAAAAAATACTTTAAAATTTTGTGATACGTAATATTAATACCTTGATGTCCCCCCATAGGATCATCATGAGCAGCTGCCAAAACTCTTTCTCTATAGCAGGTCGGCAACATAACCTGGTGGACTACCTCCCACTCATTTGACAAGGGAGCACTCTGTGGTCTCCATTTTCTCATCAAAATCCGATCATTGTAGTAGTACCCAGTTGCTGCGTCTACAATTTCCTCCATAGAGACGGCTGTTTCATGACAATCTGCAAGAGTGGGGTCAGCTTTCTGTAACTCACTCAAGGAGGCATCTAGGCCTTGGTCAGATGCCATTGGCCGAGGCTCAACAGTGTTCTCCACCTCCCCACTACTCTCAGTAGATGGCGGTGGCAGGCTCTCCACAATGTCCTCGGCCACGTCATCGAGTCGGGCCATGAATGTGTCCGCGAGGTCCACTTGGTTTTCACCACTCGGAAAGCTCCTCGTGACCTCGGGATTTACCACCTTGGCAAGCACAGGGCTGCCCTTACATTTAAGTCCCATAGACCTGGTCACCGCGCACGCAGGGTACACAACATTATCCTCTGCGGCGGGTGGATCCAGGCAAACCTTAGGGGTAGGCAACATAATAGGCAATCTGGAGTCCCCTACCTTATCCCCTGCTAAATCATTACCAACTATTACATCAACATTAGGGAAAGGTAGGTATGAAGTGACTCCGACTGTACAAACTCCCTTGTGGAAATCAGATTCCAGGGTAACCTTATGGAGGGGTACTGCTCGAGTATCACTAGTGACACCCTCGACCAGTACCACCTCTCCAGTGTCGAGAGTGTTGGCACCTTGCAATGCACTCTCTAAAATTAAAGTCTGGATGGCACCGGTGTCTCGGAAGATCACCACGTCCTTCCAGGAAGAACCCTCAGACAAAAGTAGTCTCCCTTTCGATAAGAATGGGGTAAGCAAGTCCAACCACTGTGGGTTGGAGGTCTTACTCCCTAACCCTTCTGAAAGCCTCAAGCCCTGTGTCACAACTAGAGCATTGGGTCTTTTTTCAGGGTGCAGTTGCCAACAACGGCTAATAGTGTGGTTTGGACGATTACAGTGACCACAAAAACGTCGGGGAGAAGAGACATTACTAACAGAATTACCCTTCGGTTCACCTTTAGGTGCCGTTGGGCTAGACACTTTAACAGGGTTAGTTATGTCTGAAACAGAAGGTGCATTAGATAAAGGGTTAGAATGAGCTGGTCTGGACTGGCTGTGGGTATAAGGTTTGCTACTCTGTGGGGTATAATTATTTTTATTGGGCCTTTTGCCCGCCAATTGGTAGTTTTCTGCCAACTTGGCCAAATCCCCTATTTTAGAATTTAACTCTATCCTTCCTCTAATATACTGTGAAACATTCTCTGGCATCATATTTATAAAATGCTCCATTAAAATTAAGTTCCTGAGAGCCTCGTATGTTTCGGCTTTCGCTGAGCGAATCCATCTATCAAATAATCGAATTTGATCATTCACAAATTCAGTGAGCGGTTGGTTGTGAGTAGGCCTAAGGTTACGATAAACTTGGCGGTGAGCTTCAGGAGTAATTTCATATGCCCGCAAAATACATTCCCTGACTTTATCATATTCGAAACACTCGTCGTCAGGCATGTTTATAAAAATATCTTGTGCTTTACCCCTAAGTCTTCCCTGTAGGATTTTCACCCACTCTTCCTTTGGCCAGTTCATGGACGTGGCCACTCTCTGAAAATGGTTGAAAAACCTTTCAGGGTCAGACTCGGAAAATTCAGGCAAATTATGCTTTTTCTCATAATGCCTGGGGTTTGAATCCCCGGCAGGTGGAATTCCAGTGGCATTCGCTCTAATTTTAGCCTCCTCGGTTTTGAGTCTTTGCTCCTCTAATTTTATTTTTGCTAACTCTAAAGCTAATTCACTTTCCCTATGAGTTGCACTTTCTGCTTGGCTAGGCTGGCATAAAGGTGTATCACTTGCCAATAGTTGTTCATCAATACAATGTTGTAATATTTCATTCACCAAAGTCCACTTTTTATCTGCAACATTTAATTCTAGGCCAAATTCCTGGCCTAACAATACTAAATTAGACTTTTTAAGTTTCTTTATCTCTACCACTGAAGGCTCCCTTGCCAGGTTCTGCATTTCAGAAGACATCACTAATAATTTTAGCTCCCAGCCAAAGAAAAAATTAAAAAATAAAAATTGGAAAAAAACAAAAATTTGCACGGCCCCTAACACAAGGCCACACTAACCTTAATCGTGAAGGGATCCAGCTGGGTGTCTAGTCAGTGCAAGAATGTCCTTTGCTAGATGAGCTGGACCCTAGGCTAGCACACAACCGTTCTGCGGAAATAAAAAATTTTAATTTTGGCACTCAAGAATCTAATTTTTTACACTTATAATGTTCCTCCCGGACTGGCCAACCACTTGTTACAAATGATATGAGTGGGGCTTCTATGGGGTTCTGGTAATATTAAGGGGTAAAGGTAGTTAGAAGACAAGAGTATCAAATATGGGAGAGCTAAAAGGCCCGGCCCCCAAAATAAACTATCCACAGTAGTAATAACTTGCTACAAGACCATAAATGTTAGTCTAAGGGTTGATCACTGCGCTCCCACCTTGGAAGAAGAGATACTCTGTAATTCATGTACTTATTTATTAACCCCTTAACAACCCCCCATACACTCACACCAATAACAATAATAATAATAACTTTACCACACTATCTTACGTTAAAAGCCTGGGTCCACATAGGCAGGATACAAGGTTTACACTAATAACAAGCTAGGGTAAAGTACTACTGGATAAGCACTGAAGCTGGATGCAGCTTAGGGTAGTGAAACCACGTGGGACCCTAATACAAAACACAACACTTAGGGGTACCCAAACACTGGCAAAATACTATCCCCAGGTCTCCCCAATCGTTACTACCAGAGTAGGCACACTTACACCATATAATACTTAACTTAAGGGTACAGGAACTTCAGGTAAGGGAAATAAGTAAGAGGAGAAGGAAGGAGAGTAGGGATACAGCCACAGAGTAGGTCTTAACCTCACGCCACCAGCCAAGAGAAGACCGAGCTAGCCACCAGCTGCCTCCCTCATGTTGTGGTGCCGGGAGGAGCCTAATTGATCGTGCAGCTAAGCACATTAAAGATCTTCCCCTATGCAACGTATTGTTACTTTATGAATGATTAGAAAGTATTAGTAAGCAAAGTTGGTGCCTATGTTATTATTTAATAATCAACCCCCAGCTCAGTCTTTAAATGCTCTTTGAGAAACAATAATAGTCTTACGTCTGGCAGGGAAGATACAAACAATTGACATTCTAGATGCCCAACTGTGCTACCAGGAAGTTTAATAGCTCAATTTTGACCTCTGGTTTCCACTGGAGAACCCAGGGTCGTAACACTTCCTCTAAAAAAATTCCAGTAGTGTCATATTGATCTTCCCGTCTATAACGCTCTGTACCTCTCACATGGAATTCCGGACACTGAAGATTGTAGCATTTTTTGTCCCTAATTGAAAATTGACATAATTTAGGGTGGAAGTATCTACGCCCTGTTCCAAAACGGCATGTACCCCTCGCCAACATGTTCCTGCATTTTCGAGGATGCAGAAAATGGCATTTTGCTCCTAATTTTCCATATTTGCATATTCCTTTAGCGTAGAATTTGCAAATGTGTTCCGGTTTTGCGTTTTTCAAGGTATTTATATCTGTGACTGTCTTGTCTACCTCTTTATTGGAGCCATCTCCGTTTTTCGTCCCAATTCCTTCATCTATGCACTCTGTCTCACTGTTGCTCTCATTGTTTATATTATCTGGCTCTGTAATATTGCTGTTATTTTGTACCACAATACCCTCTTCCTCCACATTACTGCTGCAGTTCTCTAAACTATCTGTTCCTGAGTTTTGGTCGTTATCCAATGTTGACTTTTCCCAGTCCGCATATATAATAATAATAATCATAATAATTTTTATTTAGGCAAAGGTACATACATAAAGAGATTTTACAAAGTTTGTTGGCTTTATAGATAGAGCTAGTACATACAATGCCTAAAGCCACTATTACGCAAAGCGTTTCGGGCAGGAAAAAACACTACTGACTAAAGCTTAAAACTAATGGGTAAAAAGAAAAAAATGCGTTGAGTACAAATAAAAATAGAGGTAAAAGAGGGGGGAACATTGTTGAAAAAACAGCACAAATACAATTAAAAATTATTACAGAAAATTACATTAAAACAGCGTTGATTTGTAAAAAAAAAAAAAAAAAAAAAAACATACATGGGTTGACAATAGAGAGGTAAGGTAGGTTACAGGGAATTTATTAGGTATAGCTTCGTTTTTAACTTAAACTGGTTGAGAGAGGTACTGTCTTTAACATGGTTGGGAAGGTCATTCCACATCCTGGGCCCCTTGATTTGCAGAGCATTTCTGGTTTGATTAAGTCGTACTCTAGGAATATCAATATCACTGGTATCAATATCACTATCACTGGTATCAATATCACTATCACTGGGATAGGAATATCAATATCACTGGTAACTTGTCCGTGAATGATAATCTCTGTGACTCGGGAATATTTTTCATCAGTTTAGTTATGTTCTCTAACATTAATCTGTCATCTTTGCAAACCCAGTAAATTCCTTGCCTTTTTATGCATCCTGGAGCTAATTCTGTACAGCCCAGGTGGAATCTTATGTTACAGATGCAGCACGTTACGCCTGCATTTCGTTTTCCCAGTACTCCCGAACACTCGCCACACCTCTCCATTGTCTGGTGTATTGTGTTGTATTTGAGAGTCACTGCATGGATCACTTGTTGATGTCAGTCCTTTTAACTCTTTATAAAATTATATGTATATATATCTATATGTTTAGTATTTATAATATTATATGTATACCGTATATTAGTAATATTATGTATGTTATTTTGTTCAGACTTTAAGGCAGGTACTTAGCGTAGGGTAGCGAAGCTGGTCCCCGGTGAATACAGGTGACCTCTTGTTGTCCCAGGTTGATGTCACCAGTTTCCAGTTACCCGATTTATAACTACTGATGCCGCCTCTTGCCACTATTCTATATTTCTAGTATTCTATATTTATAATATTCTATGCACGATTTTCCTTCACTTCCAACTTATATGTTGTTGTGATACCCGTTCCACTTCACTGTTCCACGAATCACCGTTCACTATTTTTTCCCTAATACACGCATGTACACAAAGCCTCGTTCACTGGCTCACACGTGTCTCCCGTTTATTCTCTATTTAACACAAAGTTCTATTGTTAATGACTATTTTCAATTTTCCAGCGGGTCACTATGCACTTTGTTATGTCTGTAATCAGTAATCCACGGCAGTAGTCCTAAAAATCCCGCTCCGCTCTTTCTATGGTAATAAAAGATGCTATTTTATTTTATTTTATTTTATTTATATATATACAAGAAGGTACATTGGGTTTGTGAGAATACATTGGATAGTACAGTATATACATTCTTGTAAAGCACTAGTACGCACAGCGTTTCGGGCAGGTCCTTAATCTAGCAGATAATTTTAAGTAGGTAATTTCAATCAGAATTGATAAATGATAAAGATACATTACAAGAGAAAAATGAGATGAGAGAGATAAGTAGGTATATTAAAGCATATTGTTATATTAAAGCTCTGATTAAATTACTAATCAAGCTGTCAATGTAATCAAACAAGGTTAATAGACACCATACAGCAGATTGACAGCACATATAAGACAGCAATGATCACAATGGTAAAGATGTTCAGATTGGGTACATAAAGATGTTCAGATTGGGTACATAAAGATTGGGAGACTGGGTAGCAAAAGATACAGATAAACAAGATTTATAAACACCATACAACAGATTGGCAGCACATATAAGAAGACAGCAATGATCACAATGGTAAAGATGTACAAATTGGGAACATAAAGGTTGGGAGATTGGGTAGCAATTGATACAGTGCAATTTTAAGGCAAAAAGTGAAAAACTATGAAGATGAAATTAGGTACTTTTTAGTATTGATTTTGAATGATGTAAAAGTTGGACAGCTTTTCAATTCAGTAGGGAGTGAGTTCCATAAACTGGGTCCCTTTATTTGCTTAGAGTGTTTACACAGATTAAGTTTAACTCTGGGGATATCAAAGAGATATTTATTTCTGGTGTGGTGATAATGGGTCCTATTACATCTGTCCAAGAAGAGTTTCAGAGCAGGATTTGCATTTAAGAACAGTTTTTTGTAAATGTAGTTGACACAAGAGAATTTATGGAGTGAGATTATGTTTAGCACGTTTAGGGAGTTAAACAAGGGGGCTGTGTGTTGTCTGAAAGCTGAATTTGATATTATTCTGATAGCAGATTTTTGCTGGGTGATGATGGACTTGAGGTGGTTCGCAGTGGTTGAACCCCATGCACAGATACCATAGTTGAGATAGGGATAGATTAGTGCATAATATAGAGAGATGAGAGCAGAGTTAGGTACATAATATCTGATTTTGGAGAGTATACCAACTGTTTTAGAGACTTTCTTAGTTATGTGTTGTATGTGGGTACTGAAGTTGAGTCTCTTGTCTAGGAATAGGCCAAGAAACTTTCCATCATTTTTATTGCTAATGTTTACATTGTCTTTCTGAAGCTGAATGGCATTTGTAGATTTGCTTCCAAATAGGATGTAGTAGGTCTTTTCTGTGTTAAGTGTTAGTTTGTTGGTTGACATCCATAAGTGTACTTTTTTTAGTTCATTATTAACAACATCATTTAGTGTATGTGGGTTGGGGTTGGAGTAGATGAGGGTAGTATCATCAGCAAACAAAATAGGTTTCAGAATGTTAGAGACATTAGGCAGATCATAGATCTATATAAGAAATAGAAGAGGTCCCAAGATGCTGCCCTGTGGCACTCCAACGGTTATTGGTAGAATGGGAGAGGTTATATTATTGATGGCTACACATTGGTGTCTATCACTAAGATAGGATTGGATATAGTCCAGTGAATGGCCTCGGATTCCATAATGATGGAGTTTACATAAGAGGTAATTGTGATTAACAGTATCAAAGGCCTTTCTCAGGTCAATGAAGAGTCTAATCGGAAACTCATTTTTATCAAGGGCTGAGTAAATTATATCAAGGAGACTAATAATTGCATCGTTGGTACTCTTTTGAGAGCGGAAGCCAAACTGACAGGGGCTAAGAATGTCGAATTTTACGAGATAGGAGTAGAGCTGTTTGTAGATAATTTTTTCAAATATTTTTGATAGTATGGGTAGGTTCGGTATTGGTCTATAGTTGTTTATGTCTGATGGATTACCTTCTTTATGAACTGGCGTTACTCTTGCTTTTTTAAGGATATCAGGGAAGGTATGACACTCAAGGGATTTGTTGAACAGCAGAGCTATAGGTGGCGCAAGGGCATGGGAGGCGCTCTTGTATACAATGGATGGGATTTCACTGATGTTCCCACAGCTTTGGTTTTTAGTGAGTGTATGATGGACACAACATCTGTCGGGCTGACTGGTGAAAGGAGAAGAGAGTTTGGATAGCTGCCTGAGAGATATGTGTTGATATATGTCCGAGTCTGTGGGATTTTACTTGCAAGGTTAGCACCAATCGATGAAAAGAAGCTATTAAATTCATTCGCCATTTCTAAGTCAGATGACGGTGTAAGGCCATCCTTAGAGAGTGTTATCTGGTTGTGGGAGTGTTGTTTAGTTCCTAGGATATCAGAGATGGTATTCCATGTGCTTTTCATGTTGCCTTTTGCTTCTTTGAATCTAGTCTCATAATATGAAAGTTTTGCTTTTCTTATGATACTGGTAAGCACTGATGAGTACCTTTTAACTACTTCCTTTGAAACTAAGCCACTCCTAAATTTCTTTTCATATTCATGTTTTTTGTTGATTGATTTAATTATGCCGCTTGTGAGCCACGGGTTATTTTTTCTTTTATCAGTTACTTGTTTGGTAAGGAGGGGACAGTGAGTGTTGTAGAGGCTTAGAGTTTTGGAGAGAAAGAGGTTAGTTGATGAGTTTACATCCTGTGAATTATTAAATTCAGATTCACAGTTAATATTGTGAAGTGCATTAGAGAGATTGCCTAAAGCTGATTCACTATGTAGCGTGAATGAAAGTTTCTTGGTTTCTGGTGGTGATGTGTCAATGTTTGCTATGAGGAAGGTAGGATAGTGGTCAGTTGTTGTCATAAATTACCCCAGATGTAAGGGGAGCTGTTATATTAGTCCATAGGTGATCCAGGGTAGTGGCAGATGTTTGAGTGACTCGGGTGGGCTTGGTGATTGTGGGGATTAGCATACAGGAGTGCATGCTGTTACGGAAATAGTCAACTTGAGGGTTGTTTTGAAAACCCAGGTCAATATTGAAATCACCTCCCAGAATGATGTGATTTTTGTTGAGATTGTTATTTATGATAAGATTCCTTACATTGTCTGAGAATAAAGCTATGTTGGTATTAGGAAATCTATAGATGGCACCGATAGTCAGGGAGGATTTAAGGGATTTACTGGAGAACTTGGTAAAGGTATATTCACAATAGTCATCTCTATCACTAATAACACTATTGCAAATGAAGGTATCTTTGTAATATATTGCTGTACCACCACCTTTTTTATTAGGCCTGCAGTTATGAATGGCTTTATAACCAGCTAAATTGTAGAGTTGGGGTATAGTCATTACTTAGCCAAGTTTCTGTTAAAATGATGAATGATAATTTAGTACCTAGTGCTGTAAGTAGTGCATTTATATCGTCAAAATGTTTACCAAGTGACCTAACATTTTGGTTGTAAACTGATACGCTTAATACGCTTAAGATTGATTGATTGATAAAGATTAAGCCACCCAAAAGGTGGCACGGGCATGAATAGCCCGTAAGTGGTGGCCCTTTTGAGCCATTACCAGTATCAAGAGCTGATACTGGAGATCTGTGGAGGTGCGACTGCTCCCTGCATGACGGGAGATGTCTCCCGTGAGCGCTTAAGGTAGCCCGGGGTCACATATAGCCGTGCCTGACACCACCCGCGCTCCTCGGAGATTAACGAGGTAGAGGACCCTCTCCATCGGCAGAGATGGATGAGTGTGATTAATCACCCGCAAATCGTGAAGGTGCACGTGCATGTGCGTGCACGCATGACCCGAGTGTTGGTGTCTGGCTACTCCTCCATCGGTTGAGATGGACAACAGATGGATGAATGTGACGGGTGACCTTGATTAATCACCCACAAATCTTGAAGGCACACGCGACCCAGGTGTGGGTTTCCGCATTCCCCTCCCCCTCTTGATGCAAGATAATGTTAGGGTTAACTAATGTATTTTAAATTAGCTCTTGGACCAGTGTTACTAGTAGTAGGGATAACTATCCAGCATCCCTTTTTTATTTTCGGGGAAAGAGGACGCTGGATAGTCAGGGGTTCCAGGTAAATTAGGGAAGAGGACGCTGGATCGTCATGGTTTTCAGGTAAATTTGTACAGTCACAGATTTGGAATTAAGGAATTCGTATGAGAAAAATAATTTCTGAGATTTTAGAAGTTTGTTAAAAGTTCTTATGATGAAAATAAGTTCATAGACGTTTGTTAATAGTTCTTACGGGTGAAATTCAAATTTCAGAGTTCATACCAAGAATAAACAGATATTTAGGCCTTATACATTTAAGTAGGTTTCTTACATAGAAACTAGTATATGTCTATATAACTGAAGCATTACCATGCCATCCCCCTCCCCCTTCCCTCCCAACCCCCCTGCATCTCATGCTCCTACCTCACATCCCCTTCCCTACTTACCCCTGCATCACCTGTGTTTACTTTACACCGCCAGCCACACGCCCTGGGTCAAGTCACCTCCGTAATCTTATCTTATCTTATCATTGTGTCTCCGTAATATCTGGACTGTCCCTCTCCTTCATATTGTTCATTCATAATTCCATACATCGTAATGTTTGTTCCTTTTCATTAAACCAGTCAGTTTTACACACAAATCAACCGAGGCGTCTCAATGTAACCTTTAATACTTAAGTTGACCCAAGGCTACCTAAGCCGCCCCAGGCTACCTGCCCTGAGGCTTTCAACATCTGATTACCGGCCCGCCGTCCGCTAGTCATTGTCGGCGTTCACCACAGTATTAATTTATATATATATATATACATTAGGCATTAATAAACATATTTATTGTATTTATATTTTATTTAGTCATCTAATGTTAGGTTACTCAATTCATAATAAACAAGTCATTTATGCTTAAGTTAACAGAATCTCCCTCTTCAATCCACTTGTATAATATCCGTCCTATCACTCCTCATCTCTATAAAGAATGACAGTTTAGATAACGTTTACACATGTAGCCACTACCTCCATCCCTATCTCACAAAACAGGTGTCATCTCTATAATCTTACATTAGCTTAGCCCATAACACCCGTTCCTACCGCGCACCTCTCATCACCTGCCGCGGATCTCACTCCCGTGTCACCTACACCGACCCCCACCAAACGCGGCCGCCATCTTACCGCCACAATCTTATCTTGACCAAGCCTCTATACCTGATACCTTACTCTCCCTATTCATTATCATTAATTTTGTTCTTTCATAAATCCGTACAGCTATATAGACTTCATAATGCTAGTTCCTTTACATTAAACAAGACAGTTTGCTCAAATTAACCGAGTCAATTACCAAGCTCCAGCTCTTGTCCCCGCATTAGTTCCCTTGCACATCTTTGTTATTAACCCATTATTTTTTCATGAAATTTAAACCTGCCATACTTCTAACTGAGTAAGTAAAGATAACACATTTACCAAACTCTAGCTCTTGTCCTCTGCCTTAGCTCTCTCTCGTATCTTCGTTATTACCTAATCAATTTCCCTGAAATTTCAACCCCCGTGTATTTCAGACGCAGTAATTAAGATCAAGTCAGTTACCGAGCTCAGGCTCTTGTCCCCTACCTTACTTCCCTCTCTGTCTTCGGTAATATCCTATCAAATTCCCTGAAATTTATACCTTCTGTATTTCAGACATAGTAAATAGGATCCAAACAATTATCAAACTCTAGCTCTCGTCCCCCATCTTAGTTCATTCGTACAAGTTCTTTAGTAACAGACCAATTTTCCCGAAATTTAAAGCAGACATACTTCAAAACGTAGTACAGTTAACGACCTCCAGCTCTCATCCCAGACTTTAGTTCTCTCTCGTATCTTTATAAATAACCCATCAATTTCCCTGAAATTTTTACCATAGTTGTTTCAGACATAGTAAATATGATGTAAACAATTATAAAACTCTAACTCTTGTCCCCCACTTACCTCATTTGTACAAGTTCTTATTATCAGATCAAAATCCCCCATAGATTTAAGATTACTATTTCTATCATAGTAAAAATGTTTATCAGTACATTAACCAAGCTCCAATTCTCATCCTCCGATTTTTAGTTCATCAAATTAGTTCAGATAATTGCTTTCTCCAGTCTATCAAAGTAAACAACATATCCATTAAATACCCTTTCCCCCTTTTACCTTCTCATCTCTTACCCACCCTTCCCTTAACTCCCAACTTATCAAAACCTTCAATAATCGTATTGTATTCTCATAATGTTCTCTACAAATTCCCCTCATATTCTTCACTTTCATATTGTTCATTCTTTGTATTCCCTACGTTCATTGTCATGTTCCCCACATGTTCACTGTGTTCATCAGCTTTTCTTACATGTTCTCTGCCATGTTCTCTGTCATGTTCCCCATATGTTCACGATTTTTTTTTATTCCCCACATGTTCATCACCTTCACTTACATGTTCTTTATTTTCAATAGTTTTTCATCCATGTTTTCTGCGTTCCCCCTATGTTCACTGTGTTCATTCCCTTACTTAGTCTCAATTTTTTATGTTCTTTGTTTCTTTAAAGATCTTTGTCAAATAATATCAACAGCATTACAAATCCCTCAACAATTTTAGTCACCAGTTTTATTTGCAAAAACTACGACAAAGTAATTCTCGTATTCAACCTAATATTTCTTACCAAACACAGTTCTTAAAGAAATCTACCCTTTATTCAGTACCAAATTTACCAAGACAAACTTTTCTTGTAACTTCTTAACTAAAAATTACTTGTCAATCAACAGAGGATTAATCTCGTTCAACACCGTTCTTAACTAAAATAACCTTTCTTTTAGCTAAAAATTGTCAAAGGAAACTTTCCAACACTGTTCATAACTAACTTTATCCATTGTCAATCAACTAAAAAATAATCACTTTCATCATTTCTTAACTAAACTTATTCCCTAGTCAACAGAAAATAACCGTGTTCATCATGTTTCATTGTCATTTCTTATCTAAAATTATCCGCCAGTCAACAGAAAGAGCCATGTTCATCATGTTTTGTATTTTTGTTTAACTAAAAGCATTCATCAGTCAACTAAAATAGTTACTTTCATCATGATTCCCTGTCATTTCTTAACTGAAATATCACTTCTCTCAACTGAAAATAGTCAAGTGCGGCCTCTTTCCAACACTGTTCTTAACTAAAGTAACCTTTTCACATCGCTAAAAATAGTCATATTCATCATTGTTCCTAACTAAAATTATGCGTCGTTAAGTAAGAAATATAGTCAAGGACATTCTTCGAGATAACAACGACACTCTCAAACACTCCAAAAAATTACTCGCATCTTCAAAGTTATTCTCAGAGTCATCAAAAAGTTAATCTCAGTCATCAAATGTTATTCTCTAAGTAGCCTTTCGTTCATCAGAGAAACTTTCTAAGACCTCTTCGTTCATTAAAGTTAATCTCAGAGACATCTAAAGTTATTATCTAAGACATAAAAGTTATTCTCAGAGCTATCAAAATTATTCTCGAAGTAGTCAAATGGTATTTTCACTTACTCAAAAGTTAATCTCGGTCATCAAAATTGTTCTGTAAGATATCTTTGAGACATCAAAGTTACTCTTCAATGCATCAAAAGACACAATCAAAATACTTCTCATGTCCACAAAGTTATTCTCAGACATCTTCGTCCATAAAAGTTATTCTCAGAGACATCAAAGCTATTCTCTAAGACATCAGAGGTAGTTTCTAAGTCACTTTCATTCATCAAACTTATTCTCAGAGACATCTAAAGTTAATCTCAGTCATCAAAGGTAGTTTCTAAGTAACCATTCGTTCGTCAGAGAAGCTTTCTACGACATCTTCATTCATCATAGTCGTTCTCTAAGTCATCAAAGTTGTTCTCTAAGATAACAAAAGTCATTCTCAGAGACATCAAAGTTATTCCCCGAGCTATCAAAGGTAATCTCTAACTCACTTTCGTTCATCAATGTTGTTCTCGAAGTCACCTTCGTT
>NC_091161.1:3114359-3179359 GCF_040958095.1 Procambarus clarkii | reverse complement strand
AAATTACACTCCTTCCGCGCCGTGGGAAGAGCCTACTTTCAAAATAGTAATAGAAAGTCTCCCAATGAAAAAGGCTGCCTATGATCCGACAATCCTAAGGCGCATAATAGAAGAGCAAATGTATAGCATAGCAGTAGCAGGAGCCACCCACATCTTCACAGACGGATCGGTGGACACAGAAAATGAGAGTGCTGGCGCTGCTCTTTGCACGACCAGCGTACAGGCATATTGGAGACTGGGAGGACTAGTATCATCAACCCAAACTGAGCTGTTCGCCATACAACAGGCATTCGCATATGTGATTGCACAAAACACTCAAAATGCAATCATACACACAGACTCAAAAGTTGCACTTCAAATACTAGGACAAAAACAGTGGAAAGATAATGTGGAAATAATTACCACCATTTTGTATCAAGGAGCAGTCGCTAAAGGCAAAGGCCTCAACATAACTTTAAACTGGATCCCATCCCATATTGGAATCCCATTAAATGAAAAAGCTGATGAAATTGCTAAATTGGCAACTCGTCATCCAGTGATACATAAAACAATTCAACCCAGCCTAGAGAACATAAAAAACATCATCACCAAAAAACTCTCACATCTCAACAAAGCCTACCTACACCAGAGAATAGCTGAAGGTTCGCCATCTGCAACATGGTATCTTCAGGCAACCAAATTAGAAAGGTTAAATATCCCAAAAGGAATCCACAGGGAAATAGCAGTTAGGCTATATAGACTACGTCTAGGTTACAGATGCAACTGGGAGATTGGTGAACCCCGACAGAGAGAGTGCATCTTCTGCCAAACTGTCACAGAAAAGCCATTACTTCACTATCTTCTGGAATGTGAAGCAACCAATGACCTTAGAAGAGCTTTAAGAGTTCCTGAATCATGCAGTGGCCACCCTGAAGCCATCAACACAGCCACTCTCCTGGTCAACAAAGGTGTCCAGCAGCTGGACACCCTCATAAAGACTGTGAAGCAGTATCCTCCCCCACGATAACAGCTTGATGGTTAAATGCAAACCTCAGAACACTGGGAAAAAAAAAATTGTACCACTTACGGGCTATTCATGCCCGTGCCACCTCTAGGGTGGCTTAATCTTTATCATCAATCAATCAGTTCTATTCAGTTGTGTATTTGTGAACTAAAGTCTTTGAAAATGTAATAAGTTTTACGAAACGCGCTCGTGTCGCGTCAGACTAGAAATAAAAATGAATTTTGGAGAATTGATTTTTGATTTACCTCCAACAGTGAAAAGAAATGTACGAAAGATTGAGAAAATTCGTGTTAGAATTATTAATCTTACTTTTTCGGTCATATTTAATAATAATATATATATATATATATATATATATATATATATATATATATATATATATATATATATATATATATACATACATACATACATACATACATACATACATACATACATATATATATATATATATATATATATATATATATATATATATTATTAAATATGACCGAAAAAGTAAGATTAATAATTCTAACACGAATTTTCTCAATCTTTCGTACATTACGCTTCACTGATGGAGGTAAATCAAAAATCACTTCTCCAAAATTCATTTTTATTTCTAGTCTGACGCGACACGGGCGCGTTTCGTAAAACTTATTACATTTTCAAAGACTTCACAAATACACAACTGATTAGAACTTACGTATCTCTGATTTTATATCTACATTTGAGTGAGGTGGGAGGGGTGATGTGGCATTAACACAAGACAGAACAAGAGGGGATATTAATAGGGTATTAAAAGTATCAACACAAGATAGAACAGAAACAATGGGTATTGAATAGAAGTGTTTGTAGAAAGCCTATTGGTCCATATTTCTTGATGCTTCTATATTGGAGCGGAGTCTTGAGGTGGGTAGAATATAGTTGTGCAATAATTGGCTGTTGATTGCTGGTGTTGACTTCTTGATGTGTAGTGCCTCGCAAACGTCAAGCCGCCTGCTATCGCTGTATCTATCGATGATTTCTGTGTTGTTTACTAGGATTTCTCTGGCGATGGTTTGGTTATGGGAAGAGATTATATGTTCCTTAATGGAGCCCTGTTGCTTATGCATCGTTAAATGCCTAGAAAGAGATGTTGTTGTCTTGCCTATATACTGGGTTTTTTGGAGCTTACAGTCCCCAAGTGGGCATTTGAAGGCATAGACGACGTTAGTCTCTTTTAAAGCGTTCTGTTTTGTGTCTGGAGAGTTTCTCATGAGTAGGCTGGCCGTTTTTCTGGTTTTATAGTAAATCGTCAGTTGTATCCTCTGATTTTTGTCTGTAGGGATAACGTTTCTATTAACAATATCTTTCAGGACCCTTTCCTCCATTTTATGAGCTGTGGAAAAGAAGTTCCTGTAAAATAGTCTAATAGGGGGTATAGGTGTTGTGTTAGTTGTCTCTTCAGAGGTTGCATGGCTTTTCACTTTCCTTCTTATGATGTCTTCGATGAAACCATTGGAGAAGCCGTTATTGACTAGGACCTGCCTTACCCTACAGAGTTCTTCGTCGACTTGCTTCCATTCTGATCTGTGGCTGAGAGCACGGTCGACGTATGCGTTAACAACACTCCTCTTGTACCTGTCAGGGCAGTCGCTGTTGGCATTTAGGCACATTCCTATGTTTGTTTCCTTAGTGTAGACTGCAGTGTGGAAACCTCCGCCCTTTTCCATGACTGTTACATCTAGAAAAGGCAGCTTCCCATCCTTTTCTGTCTCGTAAGTGAAACGCAGCACGGAACTCTGCTCAAATGCCTCCTTCAGCTCCTGCAGATGTCTGACATCAGGTACCTGTGTAAAAATGTCGTCAACATACCTGCAGTATATGGCCGGTTTCAAGTTCATGTCGACTAAGACTTTTTGCTCGATGGTACCCATGTAGAAGTTTGCAAACAGGACACCTAGGGGAGAACCCATGGCGACCCCATCTACTTGCTTATACATGTGCCCATCCGGGCTCAAGAAGGGTGCCTCTTTAGTACAAGCTTGGAGTAGTTTCCTCAGAATACTTTCTGGCATGTCAAGAGGAGTACAGGCTGGATCACGATACACTCTGTCGGCTATCATTCCGATTGTCTCGTCCACAGGTACGTTGGTAAACAGCGATTCTACGTCCAACGAGGCTCTTATCCCTGTGGCCCGTGTGCCCCGCAGTAAGTCCACAAATTCCTTTGGAGACTTCAGGCTGAAGGCGCAAGGAACATAAGGAGTCAGCAGGCCGTTGAGTCGCTTCGCCAGTCTGTACGTGGGTGTGGGTATCTGGCTAATGATTGGCCGAAGTGGGTTTCCAGGCTTGTGCGTCTTGACATTTCCATACGCATATCCAGGTTTATATTCCCCAATGATCTTTGGCAGGTGGAGTCCGGATTTCTTGGCGTTCACAGTTTCGATCAGTTTGTTGACCTTTGCTTTTAATTCGGCTGTAGTGTCCTTCGTTACCCTTTGGAACTTAGTTTGGTCAGAGAGTATGATGTTCATTTTCGCCAGATATTCGTCTTTTTTAAGAATGACATATATTGGCTACTTGTCACCTCTCCTGACAACTATCTCCTTGTTCTCACGAAGGCTTTTAGCTGCCGCTTTAAGCTCGGGGGACAGTATGGTGCTTCTGTAGTTGCCTCGATTCTTTCCTCCTTCTGCAATAAGTTCTGCTTGTAAGGTATCTTTGGTAGTGACCTTCTTTTGTGTCTCGAGGTCGAATATGTCGTCCAACAGAATTTCCAACTCTACTTTCCGGGCCATTTCACTCGGTCTGGACATAACATGACAGTTTATGCCCAGATTTAGGAGAGTGACTTGGTCCTCAGTGAGGTTAATTCCTGCAAGGTTCAGGAAGCCATCTCTTGGTCGTGGAATTGCCATGGGTCCTCCATATAATGTTGTTAGTATATATATATATATATATATATATATATATATATATATATATATATATATATATATATATATATATATATATATGTGTGTGTGTGTGTGTGTGTGTGTTTACTCTCCTAACAGCACATGCTTGGAATTTGTATGCGGGGAACATGGCACACCTAAGGGCGAGAGAGAGAGAATGAATGAATGACACGTTAGTAGTGGGAAACGACACATAGACCGTGCGTTTTGTTTTTTTTCCGCACACTGTCTACGTGTCGTGCATTTTTCGTTACCCCAGTGAGACATTGACGCACGGTCTATGAGTCTTGTGTTTTTCGTTACCCCAGTGACTTATGCACAGGCATCACCAATGGTCAATGACGTTATCCAGTCTTCAATTTTCCTGGGGGTAGGATTAAAAGGCAGGCTCCTGGCGTACCCAAATTTCGTTACCGCAGTGACCCATGCACAGGCATCGGTAATGGACAAATGACGTCATCAGCTGGCCAGTCTTCATCTTCCCTGAATAAGTTAGTTTACTGAATAGCGTATTTAAACCCATTTTCCTAATGTTTCCCATTTTCAAAGTCCATTTTATAGATAAGATAGCATAAGAAATGAAATTGCACACAATAGCTTTTGCCGGATCTCCTATTTATTTCCACTCTATGTCAACCAAAACATCAACTAACTCTATTAGATGAAGTGCAGTAGGTCTATTCCTAAATAATAACCCCTTTCTTCTCCATTTATAGGCATCAATAATGTAGCTCCATTAATATTCAAAAGGTCCTATTTATTCCCCTTACTTATCAAGAAGCTTTATATTATCTGGCAAAGGATCGTTTATTGAGCATAGGAATGAAACAAAGGGGAGCAGCACAGTGCATGAACTAATGTGCATTTTCGAGTTCGCCCCTGTTACCTGTATTTACCCAGGTCTTTTCCTTAATCTAAAACCTATCCAATTTATTCCTGTTCTGTTTCATGTAGATACGTTTAATAGGTTATTAATATCCCCCTTTACTATGACCATTCAGTCACACCTCTATCATGTCACCCCTATTTCTTCTTCGTCTTTTTAAAGAATGTAATTTGAGCTTTGACAATCTTTCTTGAAGGATAGTTTATTTCGCATAGGACAAAATAAAAATGAAAACCGCTATCAGTCATTTATATGAAAAAAAACAGAGCCCTGGGCATTGGCGATTTCAATGCAAGTTCAGTAGTAATCCAATATTGCTGCTACCGTATGCACATCTCACATTCGCTCAAAACATACCTCCCACACCTTACTGTAGCAGATAACAAATAAAAAAAATTACTCATTCAGTAAAAGCAAGCATCTCATGTTTTTGAAATAAGGCCTTCTGCAGTTACCTTCTTTTCTGACTTCATCATCCCTAATGCAGCGCGAGGCGCCAATGTGCTAAATGCGGATCCAAGGAGGTTCACACATTAGTGCGAACTCTTAATCAGGCTTAATATCTCAGCTGTACTCTGTGCTTCATCAGAGTCAATATTCAGCTACATTGGCTCGTATTTTCGCTCATTGCTAGTATTTTCTGTTATTCACTTCATAAACCCTAGCAAACGATCCTAACCTAACTTATTATATAACAAACAAATGAATTCTACAGACCAGTTGTTGTCGTTGTTTAGCGACATCGCTAAAAGTTTACAATAATAGTTTTAATAAATAGCTCTCATTCTAGTTTTATACACAACAGTAATTATGAAACCCTATAGCTAGATATCGTACCATAATCCACAAGTAGTTACCACACATCTGGCAGCACAGCGGATTAGTAGCTGTGTTCATAGGCTAGTCAACTGTCCTCACATCCATCAAATAGCTATCCAAATATCGCACCTCAATTCATCCATCTAGCAACTCAGCTGGATGCTAGCCACTATATTCATGGCTAATCATTTCTACACCTCAAAAATAAAAAATCCTAGTTTTGCTACACAAATCAGCTAACTTGTTTCTAAACCAACAGTCGCAAATACAAGCATACATACCTACACATACTCCACAACCTATACATTCATAGAGAATAGCCTAGTTTTTTTGCCACCATTTCCCCATCAATCAGATGTAATTTATGCCATACACAGAATTTACAGCATTTACACACCAAATATACCATTTATGCACAAAATATATTATTTACACTCAAAATATACCATCACACAAAAATATGTCATTTATAGAAAAAAATATGACATTTACATACAAAATATGCCAGTTGCAAATAAAAATATACCCTATACACAATATTGCATGTACACTCAGAGTATGACATTTACACAAAGTATGGTATTTGTACAAATATATCAAAAGGCTTATGCATTTAGACAATCAAAAATGCGCTTTCACTAAAATTACACAATTTATCAACATAATTTTCACAAAATACCCACACATTGTCTCATAAACCAAAATACACTTACACCATGAAGATCTATTTTTTCAGATTACAGAGCATACACAAAATACTCAATTTGCACACAAAAACACAGTCGCACCAGTTCCACTTCAGCAAATTAAAAACACAACTTGCATAAATGCACTATTGGTACAAAACTATTATAAAACATGGACAATTATTGCACAAATTGTGTAATTATTATACATCTTTGCACAATTATTACAAGCAAACTTGCTCTATAATTTCTCAACTTGCACAATGACAATCAATACACAAAGGCATAAATAAACAATTCGTTCATATTCAATTACACAACATGCGCAATTAATACACAACTTTCACAAATATTACACATCTTTCATAATTATTACACAACTTGCACAAATACATATCTAGCACAAATACGTGCAATACATAACTACCCCAAATATGAAAATATGAAACCAGCATAAATACACGATTTGCACAAATACAATTTCAACATTTACACAATTAATACCCAACTTGCTCCAAAATATAATCAATACACAACTTGCCAAAATATGATCAATACATAACAAGCACATATTCATTAAATACACAACTACACAATTTCCACAAATACACATACAAAAACATATGCTATTAATACACAACTTGCACAAAACAATACACAATTTATAGAAATATAATCAATACATAATTGCATTAATCATACAACTTATGCAAAATACATAATCTACATAATTAATACACAAGTATATTAATTGTGCTATATATGTACAAATACAAACACAACCAACTAGGTCAAACAATACACAATTTGCATGATTTTTTTCTAGGTTTATTTAGGACATTAATTATAATATGATGAGTTTAACCAACTCCCCAAAGTCTGAATTTCACATATAAAAATGGTACATATGACTTCCTATGGCCTCAATATAAAACACATTCATTTTCCATTAATATTTCAACATTATTAATGCTAAACTATTCATCTAACATATGTCCATTGTTTTTAATATCTTATTAATACCCCCCTTGTTACATCCTCTCCAATCAGGCCACCCATATTTATTTGTTCTAGCCTTAGTTATGTTAGGGCAGGTGGGGTTAGGTGAAGTCAGTATTTTCTATGATAGTTTTAAGCAAATTTGCTATATCTTATCAAAATGCATCCTATTAAAACCTAAATTCATCTAAATCTATCAAAAAATATACTTATAATACACAAATTTGACTAAATTCAACCCAGTAAAAGCTAAACTAACTAAATATGAGCATCCCATATCCCCACATACAAGCCTATGTCGTCTCTGTCCATACATTACATGAGTTGACCATATAGCTCGAACCCCAAATAGGAAAATTTACACTATTTCATAAATATGCTAGTTCATTTCCCCTAAGATATTACATATATATCCTTCCCTACACGACCTCACCTAACCTAACCTAGCATATCCAAACCTAGATTTAGTTAAAGTTGGTGAAATTTAAGCTATGCCACTTAAATTCGACCTTGTTTTAGGCAATTTCTACCAAATATACCCAAATGTTGTGTATCATAGCACTGCCAAAGCCCATTTTTACCCACTTTTCTCCTATTCCATACTACCCTTACACTATCTCACCTAACCCAACCTAGCATATCCAAACCTGGATTTGGTTAAAGTTGGCGAAATTTGAGATATGCCACTTGAATTCGACCTAATTTAAGACAATTCCCACCAATATATCCAAATGTTGTGTATCATAGCATCGCCAAAGCCCATTTTACCTACATTTTCTCATATTCCATCCTATTCTATGCAACCTTACCTAACCTATCCTAGCATATCCAAACCTAGATTCGGTTAAAGTCAGCGAAATTTAAGATATCCCACATAAATTTGACCTAATTTAAGACAATTTCCACCAAATATACCCAATAATGTTTTGTAACATAGCACGGCCAAAGCTTATTTTAGCTAAGTTTTTCACCTATCCCAACCTGCCCTAGACAACCCTACCCAGCCTCACCTGGAATATCCAAAGTTAGATTTGATTAAAGTTGGCGAAATTTATGCCTATCCCACTTAAATTCAACCTAATTTAAGCCAATTTCCACCAAATTTACCCAAATGTTTTGTATCTTAGCATAGCCAAAGTTCATTTCACCCAAGTTTTCACCTATTCCATCTTACCCTACACTACCTTACCTAACCTGACCTAGCGTATCCCAAGCTAGATGTGATTAAAGTTCGTGAAATTTATGCTTACTCACCTAAATTTAACCTAATTTAAGAAAATTTCTACCAAACATACTCAAAATGTTTTGTTACATAGCTCAGCCAAAGACCATTTTACCCAAGTTAACTAAGATGGAGTCTCGGAGCAGAAGGGGGGTGAGGTGGGGGTGAGGCAGCGTCCCTGGTGACCTGGCTTAAGTCAGTGTTGCCGCCTCAAAAATCGAGCTGCTCTACTATCTACTAAATTCCTGGCTGAAAACCTACCTGATTATATACGTCTTCACTCCTTCCTTCCTTAAACATACAATTTAGGAGTGCACATAACCTATTCTTTAAAAGGGCAACGTCAAGATGGAACTTTACATACACAATTACAAATGACAACATTTTTAATCTCTACCTCTGAGCACTGAGGTGTTATGTCCTAGCCCGGCTAGAAAGTTCATTCTTTCAGTAACTAACGTGCGGGCGCGTTTATACAATCAAATTTATGAAGAATACATGATTATGAACAGTTTGGCTGTTACAGTGGCCTGTCTGGCTTCAGTCATGTTCTGTATTTCGGCTTTCCTAGAAGAGCAGTCCGGCGAGACCGTGGTGTGGGCGTCTCCACATAGACAAGTTGCAATTCAGCTTGGCAGTTCCTGTAGTGGGAAGCAAGCAGAAGAAGAGACTTCAGAGGCAGTCTCGACCACTGACGGATGTAACCGTTTCAGCGTTTATCTGCACTCGCTGTGGTTGGGATGCCATTCTTGGGTTGGACTTAACAGCCACAGCAGACATTGCCCCCAAGCAGACACCCATTGCACATTTCAATAACCCCACGGGATTGACGGATGTCTACTACATGGTTTCCTGCACAGATACTGCATCTCTGACCTGGCTGTTGCATTTCTGGACGTAGTGAGTGCATTGGTAACACCTGAAGCATTGACATAGGCGGCAGTATCGTTCCCTGGGGATCTGATGGAGTGTGCAGGCCACGCCAAAACATTTAAGGTCGTTGTCAGCCGCGAGAGTGGCCTCTGCTGGAGACTTGAGGGTGGATCTCAGGTTTCCATCCTGCTGGATGAGGTTTGCTGAAACAGCAGTCAATGACTGGTTCTGAAGGTTGGTGCTGTGGATGATATAGGCTATCGTTCTTTCTGCGATAAGAACGCTCACTCGGTAGACGATGTGCTTCTTACCGCCTCATAGTGGTGGGGTGGCACAAGGATCAGATTTTCTGGTTCTAATGCCTCGATTGTTGTGGGATTGAACAGGCCTTGGAGTGTTGCAGCACTGATGAACAGAATCTGGAGTTCCTTTTCCTCCATGATTACGTCGATGAAAACATCAGAGTTTGCCGTCAAGAGGACCAGAATCTCGGCCTTGGTGAAGGTTCCTAGGAACCAAACCTTGATTCAGTGGAACATGGTGCTATTTAACTGGCACCAGGAGTGAAGGAACCCTCTTCATCGGGTCAGTGCTGTGGTGTTTGTGTGTTACTGAGGAAGTCTTGGTTGTAGGGTTGATGTAAAGTCATGACTTGGTTACTGACTTTAATACTTAATATGATTACATGACTAGTAGCTACCAAGCTTGGCTGGCGTCCTGTACGCTCTCCTGTTTACCTTCACCCTCTCTCTGGCGTCCCAGCCGCCGCACATAGAAAACGGATGGTACCATTTTCTGTGAACATGACATCCCTCCTTTTCTTTAAAAAGAATGAATACAGGATGTCTACCATGCTTGTAGCACAAAGCAAAGTTATTGACACAAAGTTAGTTATTACCATATCAAGAGATACTGCATACATTTAACATTAATTAAGCACACAAAGAATTTAAACAACTTAATCTTTTCCACAAAGGATTTCAATGTTAAAAATACATATGCAATGTTAAACAAACATGAAAGAAACTGTAATACAAAGTTACAAAATATTGAATGAGATAACTGCATTATTCAAACAATATTAAATTTAGTTCAGCATGACAAGTAAATATTTTGCATTACATAGGAACACAATTAATCATCAAATCGTGTAGGGCGTTTAACATGACGTTTAGGACGAGAGTCCTTAAATGCAATAACATCCCTTGATGAATTGTTTGTCGGGTTATAACTATTTTTTTCTTTTTCTTTTGCACGACTTTGCACTTCATCATTTTCTACACTAGTTGGAATCACTTTGAAATAAGCCATATTACGTGTTATACTATGATCTCTATTACTAGCTGTTACCATAGTTCCTTTTACACTAATCACTTTATATGGTTTTGTATCATACGGCATATCGAACTTTCCCTCTTTTTTCTTTTTAACGAGAACAGTGTCTCCAACCTTTATGAACTGTTCCTTTGCACGTTGATCATGAGCAATTTTCATTTTGCCCTTGGCTAGTGCATCCTTCTGAGCGAGACGTTTATCCGTTACCTCGGCTGGCATGACGGGTAGTGCGATTCTCATAGGACGTCCAAATAAAAGTTCGCCAGGCGACTTGCCCAGTGTTCCATGTGGTGTTGCACGGTAGTTCCTGAGAAAAGCATACATAGCTTGTTTCCAGGATCGTCCTTCGGCATGAGCACAGCGTACCGCTTTCATGAGAGGTTGCATGAATCTCTCAACTTCTCCATTTGCTTGAGGATGTAGTGGCATCACACGGCGGTGTTTGAATCCAATATGCTCAGAAAAGTTGACGAAGTCTTGTCCATTGAATGGCGGTCCATTGTCTGTCTTGACAACTTCAGGAATGCCAAAGTTTGAAAAGATCTTGTCGAGTTTCGGGATGACGGCCTTTGCAGATGTGGAATTGATGATTTCTACTTCTGGATAACGTGAGTGATCATCAATGACTACCATCAAGTACTCTCCAGTTGGTAGTGGTCCGCAGAAGTCCATCGATACTTCCGTCCATGGTGCAGCAGGTAGTGGTGAAGGTTGTAGAGGTGTTGGTCTTGAAGTATCCACTGCAGCTTGGCAAGGGACACAGGCATCATGCATATCCTTTGCTTGACGATCAATGCCAGGAAACCACACCTTTTCTCGTAGCAGCTGTTTCGTCCTAACAAGACCTTGGTGTCCTTGATGTGCAAGCTTCAGAGCACGTTGCTGGAGAACAGCTGGAATCACGATACGAGTACCTCGCAGCACAGTGTCGCGTTGTTGCGTAACACTTAATTCTGTCTGGATGCGTTCAAGTGCTTTGAATGCATCTTGGTCAACTCCTGAGGGTGGGATGCGTGGAAACTTTTTCTTAGTCAATGCATCCACTGTTGCTTGCAGAGTTGGGTCCTCCAGGGTTGCAGTACGGATTTCATCAAGAGTGAGAGCCTTAGGGACTGCATCACAGGTTACAGAGTGTACATATTCCTCGGCAACTTGCTGATGCTTGGTGATGGTGAAACTGTTTGCAGGATGTCGACTGATGTAATCAGCGGGATTGCCTGCACCCGGCTTGTATTTCACCGTAAAGTTGTATGGTTGCAGACGAAGAGCCCATCTCTCAATGCGAGCTGGTGGTTTGGACTTTGGATTATTGAAGATGGTCTCCAACGGTTTGTGGTCAGTGACCATCGTGGTGAAGGGCGCACCAAGCAGATACACATTGAAGTGTTCACAGCCCCATACAAGAGCAAGAGCTTCCTTCTCTGTCTGACTGTATCGTTGCTCAACATCTGTGAGAGAACGGCTGGCGTAGGCAATTACTACTCTGGAATCTGGTTGACCAGGTTTGTGTTGGGCTAAAACAGCACCTAATCCAACAGGACTAGCATCCACCGTTAACTCAGTGTCCATTGATGGATCAAAGTATGCAGCAGTCGCATTCTCTACTAGTGCATCTTTCACAGCATCAAATGCATTTTGCTCGATATCGCTCCAGTACCATGATGCATTTTTCTTCAGGAGCTCACGTAGAGGCTTCGTAATGGTAGCAAAATCTGGAATGAAGCGAGAACAGTAGTTTGCCATTCCCAGAAAACTATGTACTTCAGTGGACGTTGAAGGAGGTGCAGCATTCTTGATATCTGCAACTTTCTTAGGATCTGGAGACAGACCTTTGTCACTAAGTACATGTCCAAAGAATTCAATTTTATGTTGATTGAACTCACACTTTGCTCGGCTTAACGTCAGATTCTTTTCTCGTAAGCGTTGCAATGTTGCACGAAGAGCTTTGTCGTGTTCAGCTTGGGTACGGCCATAAACAATGATGTCATCAGACATGTTGTCAGCATTAGGTATGTCTTGCAAAACCTGGCTGATGATGTGCTGGAATACCTCGGCAGCACTGTTGATACCAAAACTCAGGCGCTTGTACCTATACAGACCTCGATGTGTCGTAAACGTTGTGATGAATCGACTCTCCTCATCAAGTTCAAGCTGATGATAGCCCTTGTTTAAATCTAACTTGCTGAATACAGTTGCACCATTCAAGCGGTAGATCATATCATCTACAGTCGGTGTAGGATGGCGTTCACGCATTATTGCCTTGTTGGGAACACGCATGTCCACACAAATGCGTATCTCATCTGGATTCTTCGGCTTTGGTGGAGTGACAATTGGGCTTACCCATGGTGTTGGGCCTGTTACTGGTTCAATGATATCTAGTTCTATCAGCCTATCCAGTTCGGCATCGACTTTCTTGCGAGTATGGAATGGTTGTCGGCGATGTGGTTGGGCAACTGGAATTACATCTGGGTTGATATGCAGATGTACTTTGCTATCAGTATAACAACCTATGGATTTAAATCGATCAGAGAATTCAGCAACAATACCATCAACATTGTTTGCAGATTCCACTGCTACAGCATTAGAAAGCTGAAGTAGCCCCAATTTGGTTGAAGTCTTGTAACTGAGTAAAGACTCCTTTGCATTCCTAACAACATGGAATGTAGTAATGAGCATTGCATTCTTTGACTTAATCTCTGCAGTTAAAGTTCCAATCACTGGCAAGGCTAACTTCGAAGCATAGGCAGTGGCTTTACCATTGTATTTTTCTAGCTTTGGGAACTGTTTTCTAAATTTTTCATAGTGGCACTCAGCAATGGTATCAATGTTTGATCCAGTGTCAATGAGAACCTTGAGACAAATACCAGCAATGTATACACATGTCTCTGGGTTGTTTGGAAGATCATTCCATTCTGTGATTGCTTGTACTCCATAAGTATAATCACATTCACTGTCATCTGAGACTGGTTGTAATGAAATGTTGTCTTGTACATTGTTAACATTCTTGATTTGAGGTGCAATATTGTGTTTACCACCTCGACCCCTATGACCTGATCCTCGTACAGTGCTTTTATTCATTGACTGTGGTTTCTTTAGTGCAGAACGACACATAGCACCAAAATGACCTAGTTTTCCACACTCATAGCACTTCTTACCTTGAGCAGGACAAACATTATCTTGGTGTGGGTAGTCTCCTCCACAATTGTAACATTTATTGTTGACACCCTCTGATGTGGGTCGTTGTGACTGCTTGAGCCTTGTTCCTTGACCCCAGTTGTGACGTGGTTCTCGGCTAAATTTACTGTTAGGTTTGCCATGATATCTTCTTTGATCACGGTGTCCTCCCTGAACCTTACGTACCTCATCACTGTTAGTAACAGTGGCAGAACCGTTATTGGCACTGCACTCCATGACACGAGCATCACGTGCAGCATCTTCCATTCGACGAGCAATATCCAGTATCTTGGTAAGAGAACTTTCATCATCAACAAGTTCTAGAGCTCTTCGACGGAGACGTGTAGATGTGCATGTTTCAATTATTTGCTGTTTGATTTCTTTGTCAACATCAGCAAACTCACAATGGGCTGCTAAACCCTGCAGACGTGTGTGGTATTGATCCACAGTTTCATTAGAGAGTTGTTTTGCTCTCCTAAAATGCATAATTTCCATTGCAGTATTTTGCCTTGGTTTAAAATGCTCTGTTAGTTTGGCTTTGGCAGTGTCATAATCTTTGGCACCACCAGTGTCTTTCAGTGTGTCAAAGATGTCACAAACTCTATCACCTGCATAATGAAGTAGAAAGGCACGCTTTCTTTCAGCACTTTTGATGTCAGAAACTATCAACAAATTTTCAAACCTTTTAAGCCATTTGACCCACCTCTGTGACAGGTTTGTCTGGTCACAGTCAGGATCAAATGCAGGAAACTGAGGTATATTTGCCATTTTTACTGAATAAATGTAACTTATCACTTAAATGTTCCTCAGAATATTAAACACTTACTGCACTGTATATGTTAGTCAAGAATTCACTGTAATTACTTTAATTTTGCAAAGCACACAAGCATTTTAATGCAAAAGTTCACAACAGTGCACAATATAGCAGCAACTGACTTCTTACCTAGCCCTTGTGTACATGTGTTGTTCCTACTCACAGCAGCAGCACAGCAGTTGGCACAGCAGTTGGTACAGCAGCAGTTGGTACAGCAGTTGGTACAACAGTTGGTGCAGCAGTTGGTGCAGCAGTTGGTACAGCAGTCAATTCAGTGTGATGAATTTTGTAGCACGAAGCGTCGTTTCGTAACCAAAACACCAGGTTTTGTACACATCAATGCGTCGTTTCGTACACAACGTCGGCAGATTCCTCAGTACAGTTTCTTCAGCACAGCTTGGGTAGCACACAGCTTGGGTAGCACACAGCATTAGTTAGCACACAGCATCGTTTAGCACACAGCATTGGTTAGCACACAGCATCGGTTAGCATACAGCATCGGGTATGGCGCTCACAGCTTCTCTTCCTCCTCCAGGCAGCATGCTTCTCCCTTGTGTTTGAAACTGAACAAATACCTGCGGTCACAGATCATCCTCGTCGCCAATGTGGTGTTTGTGTGTTACTGAGGAAGTCTTGGTTGTAGGGTTGATGTAAAGTCATGACTTGGTTACTGACTTTAATACTTAATATGATTACATGACTAGTAGCTACCAAGCTTGGCTGGCGTCCTGTACGCTCTCCTGTTTACCTTCACCCTCTCTCTGGCGTCCCAGCCGCCGCACATAGAAAACGGATGGTACCATTTTCTGTGAACATGACAAGTGCCGATGGAGGATAGCTTTCTATCTGGATAGTGCTCTGATCGCCAATTCACATTACTGAAGAAGGCCTTCCGTCTCCTCCCGGTATAAAACGTCAGGATGGGAGTGGGGCTGACATTCTAAGAGTGAAGCGCTGTTGTTGTAGTTGTTACAGATTCAGCTACTGGGAACAAAAAGTTCCAAGTAGCCTGGCTATGGTGAGCCCGTAGTGGACTTACCTGGCACAGGAGCGGGGCTGAAACTTTTTTCGAGCAAGTTGTGGAGGCGAGAGTGTGAAGCGCTTCGTGAGAAGTTATATATAACTGACCGCCCCCCCCCCCCCACACCTTATTTCGTCGCCTTGCTTTAATGTAGTCAGGTGAAGATTGTGGGAACCGACCTGTGAGATTTATATTTATTTAATTTATATGAATTTATATTTACGTTAATTTGTATACTTCGATAGCAATTTGTATAATGATAAGTGGACTGTATTTCTGCAATAATCTCATAATCTCACAAATCGATCCTCTACACATTAGGGGGGGTTTATATTACACATATGCAGCCAATCAAATTACAGTAATAGCTACATACATTGATGAGGTTCCTTCTCTTATAGTACAGCAGGTTAGTCCACCAGGTATAACTAGAGTGTAGACACCAAATTATCCTCTTTGAGGTAGCTTCTATCACCCAGTAACTGGTGCACATAATCTTGCATCCTCGTCTTGACCTGTCAAAAGTGCGCTAGCTGTGAAGCCAGAATCCTATATATGACAAGCTATATCAGAGAAAACACTATACAGTACATGGAACATTAAAGACCTGGCTTAATTACCTTTAGTATGAGGCGATTTCGCGTTCTAACCGGCTAACCCTATATCCTGACATTAATGGCCATAAATGAATGATAAACGGGTTTCGGATAGACACTTAACTTGTATTTGTAGACAGCGTGTTGACAATGGTACACCTTTGGGTTCCATAACACTACGTCCAAG
The DNA here is from genome assembly GCF_040958095.1 of Procambarus clarkii. NCBI lineage: Eukaryota > Metazoa > Arthropoda > Malacostraca > Decapoda > Cambaridae > Procambarus > Procambarus clarkii. The sequence goes on along the minus strand of NC_091161.1, from coordinate 3,162,823 downwards.
TAAATTTAACAGGAGCCGAATTTGCTCCCGTGTGAGCCTCTGGTCTCAATAAACAATGGCTGCCCTCCTCCTCACTCTGACGCCTGGCTTACATTGTCCACATTTCAGAAAGTGATAGAAGGGTCACATTTACTCTACTTTAATATTGATAATTAAGTTAATTTATATAAGATGTTTTTATGATGGTAAAGTCCAAAGACTAATGTATTTAAGAACAATTCCCAGCAGAATAGCTGGTGAATTATAATAGTATGTGGTGATGATATCCCGTTTTCTATAGACGGTAATTCCACTACAAGTTACGTTTTCTATGGGTAACTTGTTGGTAATACAGCTATTATCTGTATGTATGATATATTAAATGCTGTCGGATTTTCCGACAAAGATCGACAAATCACGAGCCTGTACAGGCGATGAGTCACAATAACGTGGCTTATGCTGACCAGACCACACACTAGAAAGTGAAGGCACGCCGACGTTTCGGTCTGTCCTGGACCATTCTCAAGTAGATTGTGTTGAGGAAGTCGACTGCCTTCCTCGCTAAGTAGGTAGTTATAATTTGTAACTACAATATATAAATATAGGTCTAGTTTGTACAGGTCACTGCTAACATTAAAAATATTAGGACATAGGTTAATTTGGGCTGACTTAATTAAATTGCGTTCATCATTACCCCTGCACTTAGCAATATGTTTTGGCTCTCTCTAATTAATATTATGACTATATAAACTGGCATATATCTTATCTTGAGACAATTTTGGGGCTTAGCGTCCTTGCGGACCAGTCCTCGACCAGGCCTCATTGTTTTATACACCCCACCAGGAAGCAGCCCGTAGCAGCTGTCTAACTCCCAGGTACCTATTTACTGCTAGGTGAACAGATACATCAGGGCGAAGGAAACTCTGCCCATTTGTTTCCGCCTCCACCGACGATCGAACCCGGATCCTCGGAACTACGAATCCGAAGCGCTGTCCATTCAGCTGTCTGGCGTCCTTACATCCACTTATTCACGAGCCATTTATCAGCTTACAAATTCTTCACATACTGTCAATGTCTCACTCCATTTCACTATTTTAAGTACATTCACATTTCTTGATCTATATTTTTCATAGATTTCACAAGCTAATCATAAAACCTTAAAATTACTATATACTCGCGTATTTTCATCATAGATACTATTGCTAACTATAGTCCCTTGAACAAGATGGCAAGAGAGGCAGCCAAATAATAAACTCTCATAGCTGATGGAACAAGTTCTAGTTGAGTGAGTAAGGGGGTGTATGAAACCACCCCCGTCGATGACCTATTTGACCAAGTTATGTGGATATAAAAAAATCCATGGATTAATACATGTAGCTTCACATCTGGGGAAGAGAGATGGTATCTCTAAATCATTATCAATTAACATGGGGTCAAAGTAATTCTTAGTATACAACAGAACAACTGCCGGCCAAGCAATATTAATATGAAATATTGTTGCATCTTTGGTGAAGCAACTTTTGCTTTGGTCACAGACAATAAAACAGCTTCAAATATCTGAAGCAATTCCCATTGAGTAAAACAATCTTCCTAACATCTAATGGGAAGAAAGGAAGTAGAGCGATAAGGAGATGGCTGAGGAGTCTTGCTGGGGGTCGGTGGAGGATATCTTGTGACTAAAATCTGGATGATGCGGTTCAACTCACCAACCATCAAAGCAAACAATTGCATTTGGCAATCATTGGAGTTGAGCACTGGATCAGCCTCGTTGGCACTGATGATGCCAAATGGCTACCCTTCCCAGGTAGCTCATCATGCGCAGTTTTGCTGTGGCGCGCTTAATATTATCTATGATTTAATTAATATCCCGGTTTATAGGAACTAAAGATTATCAGGAATTAGAGAATTAATTTGTCTTATTTGACAATATTCAAATTCTCATTTCATAATAATTAAATGAACGTTGTTCAATATGAGAGAGTGCTGGATATATATTCAGTAGTATGTGAATGCGCTGGAATAGCAATTGGTATTTGCAAGAATTATTACCAGCTAATAAACAATACTATATAAACGAAAATAAATGTATTATCTGCTTTAGTTCACGAAGTATATTCATGCAAGAGTGATATTAAATAATACTCATTAAAGAATGTGAAATTAGGAGAATTTAATATAATTCTTATTAATGTAAATATTTTCCCTTTCGTCATGTGATCTGATGCAACACTTTACTAGAATTTCTGGGGAAATGAGGCGTTATTATGAGTTAGGTTAATCATGTTATTTTCACTACTCTACTACTTAATAGTGTTAGTAAAATTATATTACACATTACAAGAATAGTTTCTGAAGGTACTGAATATTAGTAATAAAGTGTTGAATATTTCCAACACTACTATCATACTCCCCAAAGCTAAACCGGAAATTAGAAATTCAATTGCGTTACTCTAAACAGCGAGCTAAACTTTCTCTAGTTCTTGAGCACTTGAATATGAATCTAATGGTTAAAAAATAATATGATTAAGCCCATTTTAATCAGAAACTCATCCCCGTCTTCAGCAGAGTGAGTGAGTGAGTGAGGTTTGTTTTCGATCCCTTGTACCAATTGGGTGTGAAACTTTAACAAACTAGTAAATCTTTGAGTTCACACTTATATACATTGTGTGATTACAATGGGCCCAACAATCCAATGCATTGCATTTACATGCTTACAATGCATAGCATTTGCATTGCAGTGTTGCATCCTCAACGGTGCTGTTATCGGCCTCAGTGTAGCATTCTTCCATTAAATGTTCCTGCCGAGACTGAAGCAGGTGCTGGGGCTTTTCCTGGATGAGAAACAGGGGCCAGTGTCATCGTTGGTGCTGCCCATCCTCACCAACTGCCTGTCCACCTAACCTACCAGCGGACCCTTAACTTACTGTTTTGGAAAAAAAAATCCAAAATATATTTTAATTTTTTTTTTTCATTTTCAAGTTAAGTCCATATTTGTCCATACGGGCAAACGGCCAAGTCAGCGGTAATTTGTAAGAGAACAGGTTGGGCCATCTTCAACACATTATGGGTCTTGCCACTCTTCATGCTCTCCAGGATCATTAACACGATATGGTTTCAAGGCACAGCTGATAATGTATATCGCCAGCGCCAAGGACGTCCCCACCTGATCAGCAGCATCAGTAAACTTGTAGCCAATATTCTCATCTCCATCTCAGTTTCTTTTTCTCATACAGGCTAGCTTGATGAAGCTGGTGCCTCTGGTGGGTGTAGATTTGATCCTGGACAGTATTCACCTGTGTATGCTTAATGCACTATGCCTTTGAGTACAGATGGTTCAACATGGGTTGGGAACTAATCAAGAGATTAAGTTTCATCGAAGAGAACTGGCTGTACTTCATGGGGTTTGGCCTTCCCCTTGCACGAATCACAATGCATCAATCTTCAATGTACATTAGTGGATGTCTCTTTGCTGTGTCACTTTGTTTTCATCATCAGTGCCAACGAGGCTGATCCAGTGTTCAAAACCAATGGTTGCCAAATACATTTGTTTTCTTTGGTGGTTGTTGTGTCCAACCGCATCATCCAGACTCTAGTCACAAGATATCCTCTACCGACCCCCAGCAAGACTCCTCAGCCATCTCCGAGATGGCTGAGGAGATTCTGTTCCTCTTGACGGCAAACTCTGATGTTTTCATCGACGTAATCAAGGAGAAAAATGAACTCCAGATTCTGTTCAGCAGTGCTGCAACACTCCAAGGCCTGTTCAGTCCCACAACAATCGAGGCATTAGAACCAGAAAACCTGATCCTCGTGCCACCCTACCACTATGAGGCGGTAAGAAGCACATCGTCTACCGAGTGAGCGTTCTTATCGCAGAAAGAACGATAGCCTATATCATCCACATCATCAACCTTCAGAACCAGTCATTGACTGCTGTTTCAGCAAACCTCATCCAGCAGGATGGAAACCTGAGACCCACCCTCAAGTCTCCAGTAGAGGCCACTCTCGCGGCTGACAACGGCCTCAAATGTTTAGGCGTGGCCTGCACACCCCATCAGATCTCCGGGCAACGTTACTGCCGCCTATGTCAATGCTTCAGGTGTTACCAACGCACTCACTACGTCCAGAAATGCAACAGCCAGGTCAGAGATGCAGTATCTGTGCAGGAAACCATGTAGTAGATATCCGTCAATCCCGTGGGGTTATTGAAATGTGCCCAGGGTGTCTGCTTGGGGGCAATGTCTGCTGTGGCTGTTAAGTCCAACCCAAGAACGGCATCCCAACCACAGCGAGTGTAGATAGACGCTGAAACGGTTGCGTGCGTCAGTGGTCGAGACTTCCTCTGAAGTCTCCTCTTCTGCCTGCTTCCCACTACAGGAACTGCCAAGCTGAATTGCAACGTTGTCTCCTATGTGGAGACGCCAGCACCACCGTCTCGCAGGACTGTTCTTCAAGGAAAGCAGAAATACAGAACATGACTGAAGCCAGACAGGCCACTGTAACAGCCAAACTGTTCATAATCATGTATTCTTCATAAATTTGATTGTATAAACGCGCCAGCATGTTAGTTACTGAAAGAATGAACTTTCTAGCGGGGCTAGGACATAACACCTCAGTGCTAAGGGGAAGAGATTAAAAATGTTGTCATTTGTAATTTTGTATGTAAAGTTCCATCTTGACGTTGCCCTTTTAAAGAATAGGTTATGTGCACTCCTAAATTGTATGTTTAAGGAAGGAAGGAGTGAAGACGTATATAATCAGGTAGGTTTTCAGCCAGGAATTTAGTAGATAGCAGAGCGGCTCGATTTTTGAGGCGGCAACACTGACTTAAGCCAGGTCACCAGGGACGCACCCTCACCCCCCTTCTACTCCGAGACTCCATCTTATTTAATTTGCCATGTGAAAGGGTATTACTTAATTTTGAGAGTATTGTATATTGAAGACTTGATCCAAGCTATTCACAGAGAAAGGAACTATGTAGTAGTTCTTTCTAAAGTGACGAGGATTCTTGGACAAGTGCAGATGACTTATTTAGGTTAAGGGAACTAGTGTCTGGTAGACGCATGACACTCGCGGCTCAGCAGCAGCCTCAGTGGTGGTAAATGGCTACTGACCAACTTGTTTGATAGTTCATTTCAATTTGGGATATTCATGTTATTACTCAGTAGGGTAATTGATAGTAATTTACATACATAATTTAACAAGGGTACTATCATTTGGGAATAGGGATTCAGTCACCTTTAGTGTTTAGTGACCCAGGGCATCAGAGTCTAGCTAAGATAATTATCGTTGAAAATTAGTTTAACAACCAGCCAGGGGTCAGCTTGCTTGCTGGAGGTCAAGGAGGTTGAGATCAATGTGGCTGGCACGATCCTGGTGGTCAACACTACCTCCAGACGCAAAGGCTTAATATCTGGCCTGGGCTTGTGATCAAGGTAATGCCTGTTGAATTAAGTGCAGTTTATTTTAAACCACGGTAAATAACCATTGCCTCTAGCTAGAGATATTTCAGTTTAGGGGGGTGTTCAAGTACTATTTTGTGTAATAAATAATTATTAAAGTGATTTCTATTGTTTAGTCAATATTCCCTATTATATATATTTCTTTATTGTTGAATTCGCAATCCTGTGTACTTTTGTGTTGTAAGAACTCTTGTGGGCTCTGTAAGTACCACTTATTCTATTTAATATCTATTCCCTTACTGTTTAAATTGAACTGCATTTAACACAAACTATCCCCCCTTCAACAAAATACAGATATACTTTCTGCAACTCTATACCAATTGGCTGTTTCCTGCTTTGCAGTCAGTTCGGGTAGTTATTCAGTGGGTTTAGTGGGATTTCACTGCAGTCAGATAACTGCAGTACTGACGCTTTGGATTTACCTCACCTCTTCAACCTCAAGAATGTAGCAAGTCAGGTGGTGACAGCTATTAAAGTCTCTAGTGAGTTTATTGTTAGCTGAAAGGTTCAGTGTCCTCGTTTTGTGGCACCTTGGTGGATCAACCACCAAGGTTATAAGTTATCACTCGGCTAGAGGTTACAGTAAGAATACAACAATGAACAACAGAACGGTTAAATAACCGCCAGCGTTCACCAGAATTAAAGGTTGAGGATGGTCCCGTTACAATGGTGCACATCTGTGTTTTCAACAATTTTTTTAAGAATAGTTGAATGCCCATGCATCTTGTCCATTCGGTCAACAAGAGTATAGGTTAGTGAGGTCAGCCAAGAGCCAACTAGGTAGAGTCGACGGTAATACCATAACAGTAGCGATGAAGTGGAGTTGGCGATCTCTGGACATTGTGAGGGGGGGGGGGGCCTGTAGCATTAAAAATGGGGTACTATGGCAGTAAAATTATGATTAGGTGGTTATGATTTATTGAGTAAGGAGACCGCTTTGAGTTGATTGAACGGGGTATTTTACTCGACCCCTTTCAATGGGTTCAGAGGTGTTGGGGACTTCCATATCCTCAACAACAGGTTCCAATTTGGGGCTGTCTGGGCGGATTTGTCTGTGGGACGCCTCGGGATTTGGCCGAAGGAATAGTAGACGACCCAAATCGCTAAGAAAAACGGTAAACTCATGAAGGTGGTCGCGGTCATTGAGGGATGAGGTAGTACACTACTTAGCAACGAATCGACGACTGGTTGATTGCACAGTCAAGAGGTCGATTCACATCTAGTCTTAATCGTTGCCGCAAAAGCAGCATTTCGTGCAGTATGAATCTAGGTGGTCGCGGTCACCTAGGCTAGGCAAGGGCAAAATTGAGAGCCGGTGGGGATGATTATAGGTATAATGGAGCGAGTTCTTTAGTTAAAATTAAGTGATTTTCTAGGTATTAAATATTTCCCCAAATTTTAAGCGATTCTCCCATATTTGGAGTGGTTCCCCCATTCTAAGTGATCCCTGTGCTTATACGTGTTCCCCTGAATAATAATCTATGTCTTAGGCTATCTTCTAAGAGAACATATAAATACACTAAGTCAGAGGTGAGTTGTCTTTATGGTTGGGTTACTCCTCTGGGGTTAGTTCTTTTGATATCCTGTTAAGTATTCCTATGGTCAGTAATTTGCTTCTTATATTTTAAAAAAGTGATTTTGTGGAAATGTGGGAAAGAATTAGTGGAAAAATTAAGAAAATTGTGTTGTGAAAATATTTCCAAGTTCTCTTGGACATATTGGACATGAGCCCGGATGGGCACATGTATGAGCAAGTAGATAGGGTCGCTATGGGTTCTTCCCTAGGTGTCCTGTTTGCGAACTTCTACATGGGTACCATCGAACAAAAGGTCTTAGTCGACATGAACTTGAAACCGGCCATATACTGCAAGTATGTTGACGACATTTTTACACAGGTACCTGATGTCAGACATCTGCATGAGCTGAAGGAGGCATTTGAGCGGAATTCTGTGTTGCGCTTCACTTACGAGATGGAGAAGGATGGGAAGCTGCCCTTTCTAGACGTAACAGTCATGGAAAGGAGCGGAGGTTTCCACACTGCAGTCTACACTAAGGAAACAAACATAGGAATGGGCCTCAATGCCAACAGTGACTGCCCAGACAGGTACAAGAGGACTGTCGTTAACGCTTATGTCGACCGTGCTCTCAGCCACAGCTCAGGATGGAAGCAAGTCGATGAAGAACTCTGTAGGGTAAGGCAGGTCCTAGTCAACAACGGCTTCTCCAATGGTTTCGTTGAAGACATCATAAGAAGGAAGGTGAAACGCCATGCAACCTCTGAAGAGACAGCTAACACAACACCTGTACCCCCTATTAATCTATTTTACAGGAACTTCTTTTCCACAGCTCATAAAATGGAGGAAAGGGTCCTGAAAGATATTGTTAATAGAAACGTTATCCCTACAGACAAAAATGGCCAAGCTACTTATGAGAAACTCTCCAGACACAAAGCAGAACGCTTTAAAAGAGACCAATGTCGTCTATGCCTTCAAATGCCCACTTGGGGACTGTAAGCCTTAAAGAATTCAGTATATAGGTAAGACAACAACATCTCTTTCCAGGCGATTAACGATGCATAAGCACCAGGGCTCCATTAAGGAACATATAATCTCTTCCCACAACCAGACTATCACCAGAGAAGTCTTAACAAAAAACACGGAAATCATCGATAGATACAACGATAGCAGGCGGCTTGATATCTACGAGGCACTACACATTAAGAAGTCGACACCAGCAATCAACAGCCAATTAATGCACAACTATATTCTACCCACTTCAAGACTCCACACCAATATAGAAACATCAAGAAATATTTTTTTTTTTTTTTTATATATACAAGAGTTGTTACATTCTTGTACAGCCACTAGTACGCGTAGCGTTTCGGGAAGGTCCCTGGAATACGATCCCCTGCCGCGAAGAATCGTTTTTTCATCCAAGTACACATTTTACTGTTGCGTTAAACAGAGGCTACAGTTAAGGAATTGCGGCCAGTAAATCCTCCCCGGCCAGGATACGAACTCATGACATAGCGCTCGCGGTACGTCAGGCGAGTGTCTTACCACTACACCACGGAGACTGTTCTTTTCCTTTCCTGACTGTCTGCTCCTTTCCATATGGGCCAATAGGCCCTTTGCAGTTACTTCCATTCTTCCCTTTAACTTACAAAATATTATACCCATTGTTTCGTGTTCTGTCTTGTGTTGAAAGTTTGTTTTCACCTCATCCAAAACTGTTGTAACATATCACCTCACCCAAATGCAGGTATAAAATCGAAGTTTGAACTCTCTTCAGTTATAGTTGTGTGTGTGTAAAATAAAGTCTTTAAAAATGTAATAAGTTTTACGAAACGCGTTCAAGTGTCACGTCAGACTAGAAATAAAAATGAATTTTGGAGAATTGATTTTTCAGTTACCATCAACAGTGAAAAGAAATATAAGAAACATAGAAAAAATTCGTGTTAGAATTATTAATCTTACTTTTTCGGCCATATTTAATAATATATGTCTACAGGAAAGACTGCTACCAAAATATACTAATATCTATATATATATATATATATATATATATATATATATATATATATATATATATATATATATATATATATATATATATATATATATATATATTTAATATATATATATATATATATATATATATATATATATATATATGTGTGTGTGTGTGTGTGTGTGTGTGTGTGTGTGTGTGTGTGTGTGTGTGTGTGTGTGTGTGTGTGTGTGTGTGTGTGTGTGTGTGTGTGTGTGTGTGTGTGTGTGTGTGTGTAGATAGATGAGAGTATGTAGGATATGTATAGAGGATGGAGGGAGGGCCCCCCTACCCTGACAAGGATATGTTGAGGAGGGAGGGCCTCCTCCACTCCCCTCGTACCCTGAGAGGGTAGGAGACCAAGCTCTTAAGATGGGTATGGGCTGAGAGAGAGGGGAGAGGGGGAGCAGGTGGTGGCTTTTGTCTGATAGTGGAGGGAGCCATTATTTTTCCTTAAAGAATGTCTGTTTTTATGTAGCAAAAAGAAACATTTAACTTTCTCACCCAATTCTGTTTGTGTCGCTGGTGTTCAATGACGGTGATTAGTTAGACGTTAGACAGGGTTGTGTTGGCGGTAGAGCGTCAATGAGCCGTAAAATGTTTTTTTTTTTATAGACAGTGTGGGTGGGTGGGTCTCTCTCTCCCACACGTAGCATGCTTCCAGAGCGGAGCATCACACGACCACACACGCACATGTGTGTCCACATAGACCTGAGGTTCTCAGCACATACCAGCAGACCACATAGGAGCATTGTACCTCCATGAGGGCAGCCCCGTGTGGACCCTTGGTGCCCCAGCCCCGTGTGGACCCTTTGTCGTCCCACGCTTGAGTAACCAGTGTTATCATTAAGGGTGTGGGGTCTTATGTCACATCTCCCCCCCTCCCCCTCACCCCCATCCCCCTCCCGTGCTGGTGACAGCTATCATCAATTACTTGAGAATTCCACACACTTCACAGTACCTCAGTCTGTGGGTCTGGAGGAAAGCTTTGGGGTGTCGGGTAGCCTCTTGAGAGTTTGACATAAGTGTACTGTACTGAATGAGGTGTTACCACATACCTTACCCAGAAGGTGGCGCACTGGTGCCCAGCAGCAGCAGCAGCACTGGGGACTTGCGGGTGTTTTTCCCACTATTGAATGAATATATGCAATTATAGATCTAACCCTGGGAGCTTCACCATTACACACATCTGGGGTAGAAGTTTGAGGTGTACTGTGATGTGGTGGGAGGTATTGGGGATGATCATAGCCTCACCCCACCACCCACCGCAACTCCCCTCCCTCCCCCTTTACTACCCTTACCAGCTTAAATTGAAGGAAGGTTATAGGTCTGACCTCTGCTCTACCTCAAACGTGAGTAGTGGAAACGAGACAAGTCAAAGCCGTTTTGCTTTTTTCGGCGGCTTCGACTTGTCAATGTGTGATTTTCGTTACCCCGGCGTACAAGTCAAGAGTTTTTTCGACGGCTTCGATTTGTCTCGTGTGATTTTCGCTACCCGAGCGACTTTGTACAGGCATTGCCAATGGTCAATAACGTCACCAGCAAGCCGCTCAGCGTTCCTGCTCAGGCACGTTCAAGGGGATTAAAAAGCCGGTCTATGAGTCGTGTGTTTTGTGTTACAACAGTGACCCCTGAAACCTAATGCAAAATACCATCATCCCTAGTCTATTTTAAATTTCATATTTACTTTCAACCATCACCCATTACATGTATCAAAGGGGAAGCAACACAGAGCATGAACTACCATGTATCTCAGCGTTCATCCCTGTAACTGAACCAGTATTTACCCAAGTCTTTTTTCGTAAATGTAAAACTTATCCTATTTATACCCATTGTTTCGTATTCTGTCTCGTGTTTATAGTATTCATAGTTAATTAATATCCCCCTTTGTCATATTCATTCAGTCATACCGCTATCATGTCACCTCTATTTCTTCGCCTTTCTAGAGAATGTAATTTAGGCTTTGTCAATCTTTTCTTCAAGGAATGCTTATTTAGCATAGGGCAAATAAAAATGAAAACTCACTATCATCCATTTGTATGAAAACAGACCCCTGCCAGGTGTGGTAACTTCAATGCGATTTCAGTAGTAATCCAATATTGCTGCATAAACGCATAAATATATATGCGCTTGCATATGCACATCTCACATTCGCTCAAAAAACATGCCTCCCCCACACCTTACTGTAGCATATAACAAATCAAAATACTCATTCAGTAAAAGCAAGCATCTCATATTTTTGAAATAAGGCCTTCTGCAGTTACCTTCTTTTCTGACGTCATCATCCCTAATGCGGTGCGAGGCGCCAACGTGCTAAATGCGAATCCTAGGAGGTTCATACATTAGTGCGAACTCTTAATCAGACTTAATACCTCAACTGTACTCTGTGCTTCATCAGAGTCGATATTCAGCTACATTGGCTCATATTTTCGCTCATTGCTCATATTTTCTGCTATTCATTTCATAAACCCTATCAAACCATCCTAACCTAACTTATTATATAACAAACAATACATTCTACAGACCAGTTGTTGTTGTTTAGTGACATCACGAAAAGCGACCTCATTGTATTGTTGGTCATTAGCAAATAGGTGTTAAGGTACCACAGCGCCTGACTGTTCAACTATGTGTGACATCACCAGATGGCCAATGCAGGCTTTAGCGTCCTACTAGCATATGTACTGTTTTTTATGTTATTATTAAAAATGGCTAGACTAACCATCCCCCACCTAACATAATCAGAGGCTTAAGAATATACATTTTAATTATCCACAACTGTAATCATTATTCAGTGATAAGTGCAAAAGTATAACAGCAACCAAAATGTCATACTGCAATATTTTGCAGAATCGTACATCTGGCAGCATTGTAGGTGAGCTGAACATAGGAATAAAGGTTAACTGCAGAAATCCTATTAGCCCATACGAGGCAGCTCCTATATATCTCCACCCAATCTCATTCATATTCATGTCCACCCTATGCTTAAAACAACCAAGGGATCCCACTTAAGGTATTAGTTTACAATAATAGTTTTAATAAATAACTCTCATTCTAGTTTTATTTACAACAGCAATTATGAAACCCTATAGATAGATATCGTACTATAATCCACAAGTAGTTACCACACATCTGGCAGCACAGCGGATTAGTAGCTGTGTTCATAGGCTAGTCAACTGTCCTCACATCCATCAAATAGCTATCCAAATGTCGCACCTCAATTCATTCATCTAGCAACTCAGCTGGATGCTAGCCACTATATTCATAGGCTAATCATTTCTACACCTCAAAAATAAAAAATCCTAGTTTTGCTACGCAAATCAGCTAACTTGTTTCTAAACCAACAAGTCGTAAATACGAGCATACATACCTACACATACTCCACAACCTATTCATTCATAGAGAATAGCCTAGTTTTTTGCCACCATTTCCCAATTAATCAGATGTAATTTATGCCATACACAGAAAATACAGCATTTACACACCAAATATGCCATTTATGCACAAAATATATTATTTACACTCAAAATATACCATCACACAAAACTATGACATTTATAGAAAAAAATATGACATTTACATACAAAATATGCCTGTTGCACATAAAAATATACCCTATACGCAATATTGCATGTACACTCAGAGTACGACATTTACACAAAGTATAGTATTTGTACAAATATATCAAAAGGCTTATGCATTTAGACAATCAAAAATGCGCTTTCACTAAAATTACACAATTTAAAAACACAATTTTCACAAAATACCCACACATTGTCTCATAAACCAAAATACACTTACACCATGAAGATCAATTTTTTCAGATTACAGAGAACAAAATACTCAATTTGCACACAAAAACACAGTCGCACCAGTTCCACTTCAGCAAATTAAAAACACAACTTGCATAAATACACTATTGGTGCAAAACCTATTATAAAACATGGACGATTATTGCACAAATTGTGTAATTATTATACATCTTTGCACAATTATTACAAGCAAACTTGCTATATAATTTCTCAACTTACACAATGACAATCAATCAAAAGGAATAAATAAATAATTCGTTCATATGCAATTACACAACATGCGCAATTAATACACAACATTCACAAATATTACACATCTTTCATAATTATTACACAACTTGCACAACTACATATCTAGCAAAAAATACGTGCAATACATAACTACCCCAAATATGAAAATACGCAACCAGCATAAATACACGATTTGCACAAATACAATTTCGACATTTACACAATTAATACCCAACTTGCTCAAAAATATAATCAATACACAACTTGCCAAAATATGATCAATACATAACTAGCACATATTCATTAAATACACCACAACACAATTTCCACAAATACACATACAAAAACATATGCTATTAATACACAACTTGCACAAAACAATACACAATTTATAGAAATATAATCAATACATAATTGCAATAATCATACAACTTATGCAAAATACATAATCTACACAATTAATACACAAGTATATTAATTGTGCTATATATGTACAAATACAAACACAACCAACTAGGTCAAACAACACACAATGTGCATGATATTTTTCTAGGTATATTTAGGACATTAATTATAATATGTTGAGTTTAACCAACTCCTCAAAGTCTGAATTTCACTTATAAAAATGGTACATATGACTTCCTATGAGCTCAATATAAAAAACATTTATTTTCCATTAATATTTCTACATTATTAGTGCTAAACTATTCATCTAACATATGTCCATTGTTTTTAATATCTTATTAATACCCCCCTTGTTACATAATCTCCAATCAGGTCACCCATATTTATTTGTTCTAGCCTTAGTTATGTTAGGGCAGGTGGGGTTAGGTGAAGTCAGTATTTTCTATGATAGTTTTAAGCAAATTTGCTATATCTTATCAAAATGCATCCTATTAAAACCTAAATTCATCTAAATCTATCAAAAAATATACTTATAATACACAAATTTGACTAAATTCAACCCAGCAAAAGCTAAACTAACTAAATATGAGCACCCCATATCCCCACATACAAGCCTATGTCGTCTCTGTCCATACATTACATGAGTTGACCATATAGCTCGAACCCAAAATAGGAAAATTTACACTATTTCATAAATATGCTAGTTCATTACCCCTAAGATATTATATATATCCTTCCCTACACGACCTCACCTAACCTGACCTAGCATATCCAAACCTAGACATAGTTAAAGTTGGTGAAATTTAAGCTATGCCACTTAAATTCGACCTTATTTAAGGCAATTTCTACCAAATATACCCAAATGTTGTGTATCATAGCACTGCCAAAACCAATTTTTACCCACATTTTCTCCTACTCCATACTACCCTTACAGCACCTCACCTAACCCAACCTAACATATCCAAACCTGGATTTGGTTAAAGTTGGCGAAATTTAAGCTATGTCACCTAAATTCGACCTAATTTAAGACAATTCCCACCAAATATACCCAAATGTTGTGTATCATAGCATCGCCTAAGCCCATTTTTGCCCACATTTTCTCCTATTACATCCTACCCTACGCAACCTTACCTAACCTAGTATATCCACACCTGGATTTGGTTAAAGTTGGCGAAATTTAAGCTATTCCCACCTAAATTTGACCAAATTTAAGACAATTTCCACCAAATATACCCAATGTTGTGTATCATAGTACTGTCATAGCCCTATTTTTTTACCAACATTTTCTCCTATGTCCATCCTACCCTACACAACATCACCTAACCTAACCTAGCATATCCAAATCTGGATTTGGATAAAGTTGGCGAAATTTAAGATATGCCACTTGAATTCGACCTAATTTAAGACAATTCCCACCAATATATCCAAATGTTGTGTATCATAGCATCGCCAAAGCCCATTTTTACCTACATTTGCTCATATTCCATTCTATTCTATGCAACCTTACCTAACCAGCATATCCAAACCTAGATTCGGTTAAAGTCAGCGAAAGTTAAGTTATCCCACATAAATTAGACCTAATTTAAGACAATTTCCACCAAATACATCCAAAAATGTTTTTGTAACATAGCACGGCCAAAGCTTATTTTAGCTAAGTTTTTCACCTATCCCAACCTGCCCTAGACAACCCTACCCAGCCTCACCTGGCATATCCAAAGTTAGATTTTATTAAAGTTGGCGAAATTTATGCCTTTCCCACTTAAATTCAACCTAATTTAAGCCAATTTCCACCGAATTTACCCAAATGTTTTGTATCTTAGCATAGCCAAAGTTCATTTCACCCAAGTTTTCCCCTATTCCATCTTACCCTACACTACCTTACCTATGGTTAAGTTGAACTGATGTAGAGAAAATTCCCATTATTATCATATTTTCCATTAACCCCCTCCTAAGGTAATAAAGGTTAAGTTGAGGATGGTTGTATTGATGAGAAAAAAATACTACGAATATGATGCAATATTGAACCAAGATCCGCGTATCGGAGGTTAGGTCCAGGATGGTTGGGTTGATGCATAAACAACACTTTCTCCCCATAAATACAATAAATTTGAAGTTAAATAAAGGGAGGTTAGGTCCAGGGCAGTTGGGTTGATACACAAACAACACGTCCCTCCCATATTTACGATAAATTTGAAGTTAGATAAAGGGAGGTTAGGTCCAGGATGGTTGGGTTGATGCACAAACAACACGTTCCTCCCATATTTACGATATGGGAGGAAAATGTAGGTAAAAATGGGGTTTGGCGATGCTATGATACACAACATTTGGATATATTGGTGGGAATTGTCTTAAATTAGGTCGAATTCAAGTGGCATATCTTAAATTTCGCCAACTTTAACCAAATCCAGGTTTCGATATGCTAGGTTAGGTTAGGTGAGGTTGTGTAGGGTAGGATGGAAATAGGAGAAAATGTTGGTAAACAAAAATGGGCTTTGACAGTACTATGATACACAACATTGGGTATATTTGGTGGAAATTGTCTTAAATTTGGTCAAATTTAGGTGGGAATAGCTTAAATTTCGCCAACTTTAACCAAATCTAGGTGTGGATATACTAGGTTAGGTAAGGTTGTGTAGGGTAGGATGTAATAGTAGAAAATGTGGGCAAAAATGGGCTTAGGGGCCATGGTAACCGAAAACCAGAAGAAAAAGGGAATATTTACGAAAAATTACGAAAAATACTACAACGTTCTGGCAACACTGTGGTCCAAACCGTTTAATGTTATCTTGAAAAATAACGTAATTAGAGTCAAATTTCCCGCTGCAACTTCCGTGAATCTGGTCCTCGCGGCGTGAGTGCACCGCGGGGTATTGTATCTTACGTTGTAGAAGTCTTATTTTTCGTAATAGCTTTGAAAATAACATGTTATGCATAAAATGAATATAAACTCACTCATTGGCAACAGTATCGTGTCAGAGAGAGGGTGGTACGTGGCTCAGACCCTCAGTCACTGTGTGTGTCTCTTGGAGAGTGGATATATTGCTGACGCGCTCTCACAATATCTCCCAGAACTCATGCTATTTTTGCTATTTGTACTGCAATATGACTTACCAAACGAACAAGAGAAAAGCATTGAAAGCTAGATGCATGCGAGCTCTCCATAGAAGGTACGAGCTGGCCGCAATGCGTAAATCACGCATTGTCACGAGTGACCGCGAGTAGAGTAACTTGTCGCGGCGTGTTACGCAACTCCAACTTTTACAACTAGATCTGCTCTCACAGCCTTTATTTATTATTCAATTTACATGAAACTTGCACATTATATGTAGAGTTTACGCCTCTATAAACGGATGTCATTATTCTTATCTACGTAGATTTATTGATTTTATAAATAATGATACACTTCATTTTGTTGCATACGTTTTTGGGAAACTTTTATAAATCTGTATTATTGCACTAAATACATCTGGGATAATGATGTGACATGCAAATCTTTATTATATAGTAAGGTCATAGCTGAGTGTCGTAAAAATGATTTTGGTTCACAATTGTGGGCTGTGAGAGCAATTGAACATTGTTGAAAAATCTTTTTTTTTTTTTTTTTTTTTTTTTCTCCTTCTCTATTTAGGCTGAGATGCTGAAACTTGGCCTAGGTGCAGCACCTTTCACATGTATCAGGATAATAAATTATGAATACCCTACAACACTTTCTTATATCCTATTACCATGGCCCCTTAGGCGATGCTATAATACACAACATTTGGGTATATTTGGTGGGAATTGTCTTAAATTAGGTCGAATTTAGGTGGCATAGCTTAAATTTCGCTAACTTTAACCAAATCCAGGTTTGGATATGCTAGGTTGGGTTAGGTGAGGTGGTGTAAGGGTTGTATGGAATAGGAGAAAATGTGGGTAAAAATGGGCTTTGGCAGTGCTATGATACACAACATTTGGGTATATTTGGTAGAAATTGACTTAAATAAGGTCGCATTTAAGTGGCATAGCTTAAATTTCACCAACTTTAATTAAATCTAGGTTTGGATATGCTAGGTCAGGTTAGGTGAGGTCGTGTTGGGAAGGATATATATAATATCTTAGGGGTAATGAACTAGCATATTTATGAAATAGTGTAAATTTTCCTATTTGGGGTTCGAGCTATATGGTCAACTCATGTAATGTATGGACGGAGACGACATAGGCTTGTATGTGGGGATATGGGGTGCTCATATTTAGTTAGTTTAGCTTTTGCTGGGTGGAATTTAGTCAAATTTGTGTATTATAAGTATATTTTTTGATAGATTTAGATGAATTTAGGTTTTAATAGGATGCATTTTGATAAGATATAGCAAATTTGCTTAAAACTATCATAGAAAATACTGACTTTTTTGAGATATATACAAGAGTTGTTACATTCTTGTACAGCCACTAGTACGCGTAGCGTTTCAGGCAGGTCCCTGGAATACGATCCCCTGCCGCGAAGAATCGTTTTTTCATCCAAGTACACATTTTACTGTTGCGTTAAACAGAGGCTACAGTTAAGGAATTGCGCCCAGTAAATGCTCCCCGGCCAGGATACGAACCCATGACATAGCGCTCGCGGAACGCCAGGCGAGTGTCTTACCACTACACCACGGAGACTTCACATAACCCCACCTGCCCTAACGTAACTAAGGCTAGAAGAAATAAATATGGGTGGCCTGATTGAAGAGGATGTAACAAGGGGGGTATTAATAAGATATTAAAAACAATGGACATATGTTATATGAATAGTTTAGCACTAATAATGTTGAAATATTAATGGAAAATAAATGTTTTTTATATTGAGCTCATAGGAAGTCATATGTACCATTTTTATATGTGAAATTCAGACTTTGGGGAGTTGGTTAAACTCATCATATTATAATTAATGTCCTAAATATACCTAGAAAAATTTCATGCAATTTGTGTATTGTTTGACCTAGTTGGTTGTGTTTGTATTTGTACATATATAGCACAATTAATATACTTGTGTATATTAATTGTGCATCGACTTGAGAATGGTCGAGGACGGACCGAAACGTCGTTGTCCCTTCAATTTCTAGTGTGTGGTCTGGTCAACATACTTCAGCCACGTTAT
Source organism: Procambarus clarkii (assembly GCF_040958095.1). Lineage (NCBI taxonomy): Eukaryota > Metazoa > Arthropoda > Malacostraca > Decapoda > Cambaridae > Procambarus > Procambarus clarkii. Next base: position 3,144,272 of record NC_091161.1, on the reverse strand, counting down.
TGTGACTCATCGCCTGCATACTTGTGTATTAATTATGTAGATTATGTAATTTGCATAAGTTGTATGATTACTGCAATTATGTATTGATTATATCTCTATAAATTGTGTATTGTTTTGTGCAAATTGTGTATTTATAGCATATGTTTTTGTATGTGTATTTGTGGAAATTGTGTTGTGGTGTATTTAATGAATATGTGCTAGTTATGTATTGATCATATTTTGGCAAGTTGTGTATTGATTATATTTTTGAGCAAGTTGGGTATTAATTGTGTAAATGTCGAAATTGTATTTGTGCAAATCGTGTATTTATGCTGGTTGCGTATTTTCATATTTGGGGTAGTTATGTATTGCACGTATTTGTGCTAGATATGTATTTGTGCAAGTTGTGTAATAATTATGAAAGATGTGTAATATTTGTGAAAGTTGTGTATTAATTGCGCATGTTGTGTAATACCATACGAACGAATTGTTTATTTATGCCTTTGTGTATTGATCGTCATTGTGCAAGTTGAGAAATTATATAGCAAGTTTGCTTGTAATAATTGTGCAAAGATGTATAATAATTACACAATTTGTGCAATAATTGTCCATGTTTTATAATAGTTTTTGTACCAATAGTGCATTTATGCAAGTTGTGTTTTTAATTTGCTGAAGTGGAACTGGTGCGACTGTGTTTTTGTGTGCAAATTGAGTATTTTGTGTAAGCTCTGTAATCTGAAAAAATAGATATTCATGGTGTAAGTGTATTTTGGTTTATGAGACAATGTGTGGGTATTTTGTAAAAATTATGTTTGAGAAATTGTGTAATTTTAGTGAAAGCGCATTTTTGAAATTCTAAATGCATAAGCCTTTTGATATATTTGTACAAATACCATACTTTGTGTAAATGTCATACTCTGAGTGTACATGCAATATTGTGTAAATGGTATATTTTTATGTGCAACTGGCATATTTTGTATGTAAATGTCATATTTTTTTCTGTAAATGACATAGTTTTGTGTGATGGTATATTTTGAGTGCAAATAATATATTTTGTGCATAAATGTTTACTAGTTGTGTGTTTACTAGTTGTGTTTTTGCGGGGGTTGAGCTTTGCTCTTTCGGCCCGCCTCTCAACTGTCAATCAACTGTTTACTAACTACTTTTTTTTTTTTCCCCACACACCACACACACACACACACACCCCAGGAAGCAGCCCGTGACAGCTGACTAACTCCCAGGTACCTATTTACTGCTAGGTAACAGGGGCACTTAGGGTGAAAGAAACTTTGCCCATTTGTTTCTGCCTCGTGCGGGAATCGAACCCGCGCCACAGAATTACGAATCCTGCGCGCTATCCACCAGGCTACGAGGCCCCCAAATGGCATATTTGGTGTGTAAATGCTGTATTTTTTGTGTATGGCATAAATTACATCTGATTAATGGGGAAATGGTGGCAAAAAACTAGGCTATTCTCTCTGAATGTATAGGTTGTGGAGTATGTGTAGGTATGTATGCTTGTATTTACGATTGTTGGTTTAGAAACAAGTTAGCTGATTTGCGTAGCAAAACTAGGATTTTTTTATTTTTGAGGTGTAGAAATGATTAGCCATGAATATAGTGGCTAGCATCCAGCTGAGTTGCTAGATGGATGAATTGAGGTGCGATATTTGGATAGCTATTTGATGGATGTGAGGACAGTTGGCTAGCCTATGAACACAGCTACTAATCCGCTGTGCTGCCAGATGTGTGATAACTACTTGTGGATTATGGTACGATATCTAGCTATAGGGTTTCATAATTGCTGTTGTGTATAAAACTAGAATGAGAGCTATTTATTAAAACTATTATTGTAAACTAATTCTTAAGTGAGATCCCTTGGTTGTTTTAAGCATAGGGTGGACATGAATATGAATGAGATTGGGTGGAAATATATAGGAGCTGCCTCGTATGGGCCAATAGGACTTCTGCAGTAACCTTTATTCTTATGTTCAGCTCACCTGCTATGCTGCCAGATGTACGATTCTGCTTAAATTGTGGTGCGACATTTGGGTTGCTGTTATACTTTTGCACTTATTACCGAATAATAATTACAGTTGTGGACGATTAAAATGTATATTCTTAAGCCTCTGATTAGGTTAGGTGGGGTGGATAGTCTAGCCATTTTTGAATAATAACATAAAAAAAATAGTACATATGCTCCACCAAAGGCCGCATTGGCCATCTGGTGACGTCACACATAGTTGACCAGTCAGGTGCTGTGATACCTTGACACTTATATGCTAATGGCCAGCCATACCTTATCCCTTCACTCACCAGACCACTCCACAAGTGATCATTTGAATTTCATCATGGAATTCCAATTGACTTATAATCGATCCAGCAATGCTGCTCAGTGTAGGAAAAGACCATCGATAATGGATACTAGTTCCGAAAGTGACGGCGAGTGGCATCACGTGAATAAGGCAAACAGGACAAGCCACTCCATGACGACCCATCGCCCATTAATCTCTCCAGCTCTCCCAGCGCCTCAGACTAGATCTACGCTTCCAGTCTTCAAAGTGCAGCACACGGAAGGTAAGTCTTCCTACGCTACTGTAGTTGACCTGGAAAAAGAGTACCCCCAGCTCCAGGTCAGAGCAAAACCTAATCTCAAAGGAGAATACATTCTGAGGCCTAAAGACGAGTCGGCCGCTACGATTCTAAAAAATTACGCAAAATGTGAGGAACTGAAACCAGAGGATAAAATAAGTAAAATCATTGTCCTCCACTATCCCTTGCATATGGCCCTTGACCATCTCGAAAAGCTGAACTGTGTGGTGTCAGCAGAGAGATGCCAAGTACGAAGCACAAAACAGGAAACTCGACAAGTCCTTCTCACAGTAAGAGGACAGATCCCGGAGAAACTTGACCTTGGAATCTGGGGTGTGTTCCAACACAGGCCTTACACCCCAGAACCCCTAAGATGCTTTAGATGTCAGAGATTTGGGCATCACAAAGATGGCTGCCAACGCCCAGTGAGGTGCGGAGTCTGCAGCCAGCCCCATGATACAAAAACATGTATTGATAAATTCAAGGCAAACCACCCTGTTCAGGCAAAATGCCCAAATTGTTCCAAGGCACATCATGCCTGGAACTTGAAATGCCCTGAAAGGCTCAAAAGGCTTCAAACGAACCCCACCACGCCTACATCGGAGCCGAAACCCCCACCAAAACGAATCCCAGCTCCAATGCCCACTAAAACCGCGTGGGGTCTACCCATTCAGGAAGAGGGGGCACACGGCCCTTCACCATCGGCCATGGTGAAGGGTGAGAAGACAGTGCAGGACAAAAAGAAAGATGGAGGACACAAGAATCATGTTCAAAGCAGTCGGCCTCCCATTTCATCCAGCAAGCACACTAGGGCCAATAGGAGTAGCAATTCCAGTGCCAAAGTTACCACCGAGAAGGGTCAGCAAGCCACTAGGCCCCTAACCTGCACAACATTAAATAGTGCTCCCACTGAACTGGACGCTCTCTGGCCAATGCTCAAAACTTTGGTCACTGAGTTGATCGAAAGTCTGCTGTCTTCACATGGAATCAAGGAAACCACAGACACACGGAAGACAATTGAGCACAAGCTCAAAAAATTCGAAGATGTAATATCCACACCGTCAAGACAGCAGGGCAGGAGACACCCCCATAAAAAGCAGATAGAGTCCAGCTCGTCGGAAAGCGACATTGATGAGTCAATTTCAGGTCCACTAAGAACCTATACACCAATTGCAACTTCCATGGCGTGTTCATCAGACTCCATGGATACCACGGAATTATCAGCAAATTCCAAGAACCTAGAATTCTAAAGATCCTGCAATGGAATGCGCAAGGACTGCGCACTAAATTGCAACACTTGCAATGCATAGCAGCAACCAAGGGCATAGACATCCTGATACTACAGGAGAGCTTGCTTCGAGCCGGATATAGAACCTAAAATCTCAGGCTATCGAGGCTTCTTCCTTCCATGGATCAATGGGCAATCCAGGGGATGTGCAATCTATGTAAAATGTGACCTGATCTCCAAATCCATAACCAGCCCACCCAATTGTGGAGCAGGGACAGAGGTAATGGGAGTCACCATTGAGCTAAGACACGACAAACTTGAAGTGTTCAATGTCTACAGGTCTCCACAAGCTGAAATGGATCTCTCTGTGTTATTTGGACAAGCGAAAATAACAAACACAATCATTTGTGGAGATTTTAATGCCCATCATCGATTGGCACTGGGCTCGAAAAAAACAAATGAAGCCGGCATACACATTACACATCTACTAGACCAGCTTCCAGAAATACAAATCCTAAACAAGAATGAACCTACCCACATCCAAGGAGGCAGATTAGACCTAACCTTCGTTTCAGCCTCCCTAAGAGATGCAGCAACATGGTCAGTTGAGCCCACACTGACAAGCGACCACTATGGGGTCCAAATTGATCTTCAGTTAGACCTACCCACCCCACCTCCGCCTCCATCTGAAGCCTGGAACTTTGCTTTAGCAAACTGGGACCGATTTCAAAACCTCATTTCAGAGTGGCAAAGAAACTATGATCTTCCCGAAGACATTAATCAGGCAGAACAAGAATTTGTCAAAGCGATTCAAAGTGTAGCCAACCACTCAATCCCACTGAAAAAAACAGTCCACCGGACACCATAAAGATCATTGGTACTATTGCGAACGTGTCAAAGAACTCAACCATAGACTCAATAGAACAAGAAAGCTATACAAAAAGCAGCCAAGTGACCGCAACAGGATCTTACTTTGTGAGGTCAAGGAACATGTACATCGAGAGACCAGACAAATAAAAGAACAAAAGTGGCTGGAATGGTGTTCACACCTGAATGAACACACCTCTCTCGGAGAGATGTGGCAGCAAATTCACCGGGCCAATAGGAATAAAACACCTAAAGCTCCACACCCCAAGGATCCTCAACAGGAAGCCGAAGTACTGGCAACCAGGTTTGCAGAGAGAGCAGCCAGCAATCAACTTCCACCAGATGTATTAGCAGTACAGACCGGACTAAAGGAAGAAAGGTGGCACAGAATCCTTACAGCATGTGAAGAAGTCTCTGACACTAATGCCCCCTTCACACTGGATGAGCTCAATCGGGCTAAGAAAAACTCCAAGGATACATCCCCTGGAGCCGACAAAATAACCTATAAAATGATTAGAAACCTCGGCCCAGAGGGAGACGCTGCATACCTAAGGTTAATTAATTTAGCCTGGACTTCTCAAACTAGACCTTCTGCTTGGAATAGAGCAGACATAGTGCCGATCCCAAAACCCAAAGATCCAGCTAATCCCAGGCCCATCTCTCTCCAAAGCTGTGCAGCCAAGACGGCTGACAGAATGGCACTCAACAGACTGGAATGGAAAATGCCTAAACTGCACCATGATATGTATGCCTATAGAAGAGGGGTTGGCACAGTGGAATGTATTACAACTCTGTTAGCCCACTTGAATGACAGACCAGGAATGCTGATATTCCTGGACCTCGAAAAAGCCTTTGAACTGGCTAGTGCCCCAGCTATTCTCTGCTGCCTCATTGACAAAGAGGTCAGAGGCAACCTGCTCTCCTGGACCAAAAACTGTCTCATAAACAGAGAAGCAAGATTAAACTTCATGGCACAGTCTCTGAGTACAAAAGACATGAAAATGGTACACCGCAAGGAGGTATTCTCAGCCCTCTTCTCTTCAACTGTTTAATGGAAAGAATAATGAGGTTGAAACTCCCACATCACTGCAGGCTGCTAAACTACGCGGACGACTTTGTCATCATCATAAAAGGAAGGGATGCGGCGCGCCTTGCACCCAAATGCTTAGACTGCATCAGTAAAGAGGCAAAACAGATTGGGATCAAACTCAACCTCTCAAAGTCAAAGGCCATGCCCATAAAAATAGCGAAGCCCAACATTCAACTCACAGTACAGGGTCAACCAATAAAATGGGTCGACACCTATCAGTATCTAGGAATCATCCTGGACACACACATGAATTTTAATGCTGAGGTCACTTACTTGAGAGAGCGAACTGCGGCCCGGAAGGCAATCCTCAGGTCGCTAACCTCCCTTTCTGGAGGAGCCAATCTGCAAGTCCTTCGCACATACTATGTACAGGCAGTCAGATCAGTGATCGATTATGCCGCACCTGCACTCACAAATCTATCACACCAATAGTGGAAAAAGCTTGAAGTTGCCCAAAACAATGCTATGAGAGCTGCACTGGGAGCCCCCATGTGGACCAGGCTTGAAACTCTTAGACTGGAGACGGGTTTGCCCTCTCTACAAGAAAGAATATCACAAAGGACAGCTACAATTATCAGTAAGATAATTATTTCTTCTGATCCAATCCCAGTACGGCAGGTCTTGGTGGTTGGACTAGGCCAAAACAATGGAAACTCTTGGGTTGCATGAGCAGGAAAAGTCCTAAACAGACTACATTTAAAAAACATGATTCTTGATAGAGAGGGTGATCATCCACACCCAAATTACACTCCTTCCGCGCCGTGGGAAGAGCCTACTTTCAAAATAGTAATAGAAAGTCTCCCAATGAAAAAGGCTGCCTATGATCCGACAATCCTAAGGCGCATAATAGAAGAGCAAATGTATAGCATAGCAGTAGCAGGAGCCACCCACATCTTCACAGACGGATCGGTGGACACAGAAAATGAGAGTGCTGGCGCTGCTCTTTGCACGACCAGCGTACAGGCATATTGGAGACTGGGAGGACTAGTATCATCAACCCAAACTGAGCTGTTTGCCATACAACAGACATTCGCATATGTGATTGCACAAAACACTCAAAATGCAATCATACACACAGACTCAAAATCTGCACTTCAAATACTAGGACAAAACAGTGGAAAGATAATGTGGAAATAATTACCACCATTTTGTATCTTGGAGCAGTCGCTAAAGGCAAAGGACTCAACATAACTTTAAACTGGATCCCATCCCATATTGGAATCCCATTAAATGAAAAAGCTGATGAAATTGCTAAATTGGCAACTCGTCATCCAGTGATACATAAAACAATTCAACCCAACCTAGAGAACATAAAAAACATCATCACCAAAAAACTCTCACATCTCAACAAAGCCTACCTGCACCAGAGAATAGCTGAAGGTTCGCCATCTGCAACATGGTATCTTCAGGCAACCAAATTAGAAAGGTTAAATATCCCAAAAGGAATCCATAGGGAAATAGCAGTTAGGCTATATAGACTACGTCTAGGTTACAGATGCAACTGGGAGATTGGTGAACCCCGACAGAGAGAGTGCATCTTCTGCCAAATTGTCACAGAAAAGCCATTACTTCACTATCTTCTGGGATGTGAAGCAACCAATGACCTTAGAAGAGCTTTAAGAGTTCCTGAATCATGCAGTGGCCACCCTGAAGCCATCAACACAGCCACTCTCCTGGTCAACAAAGGTGTCCAGCAGCTGGACACCCTCATAAAGACTGATTGATTGATTGATGAAGATTAAGCCACCCAAGAGGTGGCACGGGCATGAATAGCCTGTAAGTGGTGGCCCTTTTAAGCCATTACCAGTATCAAGAGCTGATACTGGAGATCTGTGGAGGTGCGAATGCACCCTGCATGACGGGAGATGTCTCCCTTGTGAATGTGTTAAGATGAAGATGAAGCCACCCAAAAGGTGGCACAGGCATGAATAGCTCGTAAGTGGTGGCCCTTTTGAGCCATCACCAGTATCAATAGATGATACTGGAGATCTATGGAGGTGCGACTGCACCCTGCGTGACGGGAGATGTCTCCCGGACCAAATGGTGACCAGATGGTGTCATAAAGACTGTGAAGCAGTATCCTCCCCCGCGATAACAGCTTGATGGTTAAATGCAACCTCAGAATACTGAGAAAAAAAAACAAAAAAAAAATTGTACCACTTACGGGCTATTCATGCCCGTGCCACCTCTTGGGTGGCTTAATCTTTATCAATCAATCAATCATACCTTATCCCTATACTGAGGTCGCTTTTGCGATGTCGCTAAACAACGACAACAACTGGTCTGTAGAATCCATTTGTTTGTTATATAATAAGTTAGGTTAGGATGGTTTGATAGGATTTATGAAATGAATAACAGAAAATATGAGCATTGAGCGAAAATACGAGCCAATGTAGCTGAATATTGACTCTGATGAAGCACAGAGTACAGTTGAGATATTAAGCCTGATTAAGAGTTCGCACTAATGTATGAACCTCCTAGGATCCGCATTTAGCACATTGGCGCCTCGCGCCGCATTAGGGATGATGAAGTCAGAAAAGAAGGTAACTGCAGAAGGCCTTATTTCAAAAACATGAGATGCTTGCTTTTACTGAATAAGTATTTTTTTTATTTGTTATATGCTACAGTAAGGTGCGGGAGGTATGTTTTGAGCAAATGTGTGATGTGCATACGGTTAGGGTCAATATTGGATTACTACTGAACTCACATTGAAATCGCCAATGCCCAGGGCTCTGTTTTTATCATATAAATGACTGATAGCAGTTTTCATTTTTATTTTGCCCGATGTGAAATAAACGATCCTTCAAGAAAGATTGTCAAAGCTCAAATTACATTCTCTAAAAAGACGAAGAAGAAATAGGGGTGACATGGTAGAGGTGTGACTGAATGGTCATAGTAAAGGGGGATATTAATAACCTATTAAACGTATCTACATGAAACAGAACAGGAATAAATTGGATAGGTTTTAGATTTAGGGAAAGACCTGGGTAAATACAGGTAACAGGGGCAAACTCGAAAATGCACATTAGTTCATGCACTGTGCTGCTCCCCTTTGTTTCATTCCTATGCTCAATAAACGATCCTTTGCCAGATACTATAAAGCTTCTTGATAAGTAAGGGGAATAAATAGGACCTTCTGAATATTAATGGAGCTACATTATTGATGCCTATAAATGGAGAAGAAAGGGGTTATTATTTAGGAATAGACCTACTGCACTTCATCTAATAGAGTTAGTTGATGTTTTGGTTGACATAGAGTGGAAATAAATAGGAGATCCGGCAAAAGCCATTGTGTGCAATTTCATTTCTTATGCGATCTTATCTATAAAATGGATTTTGAAAATGGGAAACATTAGGAAAATGGGTATAAATACGCTATTTCAGTAAACTAACTTATTCAGGGAAGATGAAGACTGGCCAGCTGATGACGTCATTTGTCCATTACCGATGCCTGTGCATGGGTCACTGGGGTAACGAAATTTTGGTACGCCAGGAGCCTGCCTTTTCATCCTACCCCCAGGAAAATTGAAGACTGGATAACGTCATTGACCATTGGTGATGCCTGTGCATGGGTCACTGGGGTAACGAAAAATGCAAGACACGTAGACCGTGCGTCGCCATTTGTTACGAAAAACACACGACTCATAGACCGTGCGTTAATGTCTCACTGGGGTAACGAAAAATGCACGACACGTAGACCGTGTGCGGAAAAAACAAAACGCACGGTCTATGTGTCGTTTCCCACTACTAACGTGTCATTCATTCATTCTCTCTCTCTCGCCCTTAGGTGTGCCATGTTCCCCGCATACAAATTCCAAGCATGCGCTGTTACGAGAGTAAACACGCACACACATATATATATATATTTCAAATCAACCTTCTGCAGTTAAAATTGCTAGTTCATTGTTACAGCTTGAAAAACATAACTCTCTGTCTTCACAAAACCTAAACCTGGTTAAAGGTATTGTTTATGGTTCAATGTTGACGCCCCAGACAAACAATTTTCCCGAAAGATTCAGACGAAGCTTACAGGAGTTAAGAGCCGATCTTTCCATTCATATAACAAAGGCTGATAAATCCAGCACTATTGTTATTTTAAACAAGGAGGAATATATTTCGAAAATGAATGATCTCCTCCTAGATTCTTCAACGTACACTAAGCTTAGGAAAAATCCTCTTGAGGACATCATCAAGTTCTTCAATAGTAGCTTGAGGAAGTTGTTAAGTAAACATAAAGATCTTCTTAATCAATTTACTACTTCATCACCTTCATTACCATATCTATATGGTCTTGTCAAGACGCATAAGCCTAACAATCCCATGAGACCTATCATCAGTTCTGTGGGATCCATTTCTTACAAACTCTCCAAATGGCTTACCAAAATCTTGTCCCCTTTGTTAGGAACTATCTCCTCTTCTCATTTGACAAATTCTCTTGATTTAGTTAACAAATTGAATAGTGTTCCTGTCACTCTTGATGTAAAGTTAATCAGTTTTGACGTTTGTTCCTTGTTCACAAAGGTACCGGTCGATGATATTCTCGATTATCTTGCTCGTGAACTAATGAGCCATGACTTACCTCTTTCTGCTGATATTATTGTCAGTCTTGTTAAGTTGTGCATTAAAGAATGTAAATTTACCTTTAATAATGAGTATTATTTACAGATTTTTGGAATGGCAATGGGGAATCCTCTATCGCCATTGCTCTCAAACCTGTACATTGAATTCTTTGAAAAGAAATTTGTTTCAAAAATAACTCCTGGAATCATTCTTTGGTTTAGATATGTTGATGATATCGTGTGTATTTGGCCTTCAGATGTAAACACAGACGAATTTGTAGCCAAACTTAATGACCAAGTCACCTCCATAAAATTTACTATGGAGACTGAAATTGATAAATGTTTGCCATTCTTAGATGTGCTTATTCATAGGGAAAACTCTTCATTAAAGTTTAGTGTTTACAGAAAACCTACGAACAATTTATCTTATGTTCATTATTTTTCAGGGCATAAATACAATGTAAAAAAGTCAATTTTTTCTTCAATGTATCTAAGAGCTCTTCGAGTTGTGAGTCCAGAATTCTTAGATGAAGAATTTAAGAATATTGATTCGATTGGTCTTAAGCTTTGTTACCTACTGAATTTTTTGGAAGTTTGTCGTAACAAAGCTCGTCGTACATATTATAATAATGTATGCAGTGAAAGGATTCGCCCAGAGAATGTGTTATGTTTACCATATTTCTCTGGGTTTGAGAATATTGTCAAGGCCTTGAAACTTTTTAATATAGATGTAATGTTTAGCTACGAAAACACTGTTGGTAAGCTATTAGTAAGGAACAGCCCTCGTAGTGATAATTGCGTCATTTATAAAATACCTTGTAAGGAATGTAATAAGTTCTATGTCGGGCAAACATCTAAAGATTTAAAATGTAGAATATCGCAACATAAATACTCTGTAAGACATGGCCAATTGTCTAATGCTTTGTTTGTGCATTTGTCAGAAAAAGCTCACCAAATTGATTGGGAGAGTGCTTCTTCAATAACAAATTGTAAAAGTACCTATAACAGAAACATAATTGAATCTGCTTTGATACAGATCACCAAAGAAAGTAATTTGAATATTAGCAGTGGTCTATATAACTTAGATCCATTTCTAATAGATCAGCTAAAGGGCGATTTAAGTAGAATCATTGAAAAACATTTGTCTCACTAATTTATTGTATATATTTACCTCTTTATGTTATAATTACCTATGTATTATGCTTGTATGTCTGCTGTATCAGATGGGCCATTGGGCTACATCGGATGGGCCAATTGGGTGCATCTGATGGGCCAATGGGCCGTCTGCGTTGTCCAAGTATTGTACCTCACCTTACTTCACCACTCTCTCCTGCCTATTTATACCCATACTCGATCTGTAAGATGTATTTAATATACGAAAGTGCTTAAGGAAATTTCCTGTTTCATTTTTCCTCCGTGGTCTGACATTGTCACATTCTTAATCACGTGTTTATTTTCGTGATATACACACACACACACATATATATATATATATATATATATATATATATATATATATATATATATATATATATATATATATATATATATATATATATATATATATATATATATATATATATATATATATATATATATATATATATATATATATATATATATATATAATGGCTAATGTGGAAAATCTTAGTCGTGATATTACTCTAATATGCTTTGGGGATAGACAGCTTCTCTCTCGGGCTGAGCCATTAGTGAAATATCTGGCTTCAATTGCTAGGACGTAGGATCTACAGTTTCGTCAAGTTGACCTTATGCCATTAGCACTGTATGGCACTGATCCACCTTAGCGAGATGACTGTCGGCAACAGGATCAGAAGGCCTGGTCGACGACCGGGCCGCGGGGACGCTAAGCCTCGGAAGCACCTCAAGGTAACAGTAGCTCAGCGAAAACATAGACTTTTAATATAATATCAATGTTCAATATCATATCACAGAATGTTCAGCACTCTTATACTGAATTTGGGAAACATGTTACATCTTAAAAGGTGTCTCAAGTAAATAAGGGAGCGAGGCACTTAGTAACGTAGGAGCTTCGCCATGGGCATACCACATACCACCACCACACAGTAGGTATGAGGTCTTCCATGTCCGCGCACCCCTGGACGGCTCGCCTCTGTAAAGTTTGTCACTTAACTGAGGCTAAATGAGGCGATACCGCCCACCATACCCGACCGCTACGTCCCCTCACACACATGACACCACAATGTTATCAGCTTACATGCATTTCTTGCTATACAGAATAATAAATAATAAATAAATAGTTAGGAGAAGTAAACACGTTTATATATCATTTTTATTCTTATATTATTATTTACCACTTAAAGGTAAAGTGTCTAAGAAAAATATATTTTATCAGAGGTGTAAGTTTCATATGAAAAGCTGAACTAGTTACATTTGGATAGAAATTTTTATGACTGAAGATGTCTTTGAGAACAACATTGATGTCTTAAAGAATAACTTGATGGAAGAATGAGAGTTTCTTTGATGAACGAAGGTGACTTAGAGAACAACATTGATGTCTTAAAGAATAACTTGATGGAAGAAGGAGAGTTTCTTTGATGAACGAAGGTGACTTAGAGAATAACATTGATGAACGAAGGTGAGTTAGAGATTACCTTTGACGACTCTAAGATTAACTTTGATGAACGAAAGTGAGTTAGAGATTACCTTTGATAGCTCGGGGAATAACTTTGATGTCTCTGAGAATGACTTTTGTTATCTTTGAACACAACTTTGATGACTTAGAGAACGACTATGATGAATGAAGATGTCGTAGAAAGCTTCTATGACGAACGAATGGTTACTTAGAAACTACCTTTGATGACTGAGATTAACTTTAGATGTCTCTGAGAATAAGTTTGATGAATGAAAGTGACTTAGAAACTACCTTTGATGTCTTAGAGAATAACATTGATAGACAAAAGTGAGTTACACTTTGTGAATGACTTTTGAGAACACGAGTAGTATTGTTTGATAGCTTGGAGAATAACTTTTGATGACCGAGATTAACTTTAGATGTCTCTGGGAATGACTTTTGTTATCTTAGAGAACAACTTTGATGACTTAGAGAACGACTATGATGAATGATGATGTCGTAGAAAGCTTCTCTGACGAACGAATGGTTACTTAGAAACTACCTTTGATGACTGAGATTAACTTTAGATGTCTCTGAGAATAAGTTTGATGAATGAAAGTGACTTAGAAACTTCCTTTGATGTCTTAGAGTATAACTTTGATGTCTCTGTGAATAACTTTTATGGACGAAGATATCTGAGAATAACTTTGTGGACATGAGAAGTATTTTGATTGTGTCTTTTGATGCATTGAAAAGTAACTTTGATGTCTCAAAGATATCTTACAGAACAATTTTGATGACCGAGATTAACTTTTGAATTAGTGAAAATACCATTTGACAACTTCGAGAATAATTTTGATAGCTCTGAGAATAACTTTTATGTCTTAGATAATAACTTTAGATGTCTCTGAGATTGACTTTAATGAACGAAGGGGTCTTAGAAAGTTTCTCTGATGAACGAAAGGTTACTTAGAGAATAACATTTGATGACTGAGATTAACTTTTTGATGACTCTGAGAATAACTTTGAGGATGCGAGTAAATTTTTGGAGTGTTTGAGAGTGTCGTTGTTATCTCGAAGAATGTCCTTGACTACATTTCTTACTTAACGACGCATAATTTTAGTTAAGAACAATGATGAATATGACTATTTTTAGCGATGTGAAAAGGTTACTTTAGTTAAGAACAGTGTTGGAAAGAGGCCGCACTTGACTATTTTCAGTTGAGAGAAGTGATATTTCAGTTAAGAAATGACAGGGAATCATGATGAAAGTAACTATTTTAGTTGACTGATGAATACTTTTAGTTAAACAAAAAGACAAAACATGATGAACATGGCTCTTTCTGTTGATTGGCGGATAATTTTAGATAAGAAATGACAATGAAACATGATGAACACGGTTATTTTCTGTTGACTAGGGAATAAGTTTAGTTAAGAAATGATGAAAGTGATTATTTTTTAGTTGATTGACGATGGATAAAGTTAGTTATGAACAGTGTTGGAAAGTTTCCTTTGACAATTTTTAGCTAAAAGAAAGGTTATTTTAGTTAAGAACGGTGTTGAACGAGATTAATCCTCTGTTGATTGACAAGTAATTTTTAGTTAAGAAGTTACAAGAAAAGTTTGTCTTGGTAAATTTGGTACTGAATAAAGGGTAGATTTCTTTAAGAACTGTGTTTGGTAAGAAATATTAGGTTGAATACGAGAATTACTTTGTCGTAGTTTTTGCAAATAAAACTGGTGACTAAAATTGTTGAGGGATTTGTAATGCTGTTGATATTATTTGACAAAGAACTAGTTAGTGACTAGAAGAAACAATTGGTTTAAAGAAACAAAGAACATAAAAAATTAAGCATAAGTAAGGGAATGAACACAGTGAACATACGGGGAACGCAGAAAACATGGATGAAAAACTATTGAAAATAAAGAACATGTAAGTGAAGGTGATGAACATGTGGGGAATAAAAAAAAATCGTGAACATATGGGGAACATGACAGAGAACATGGCAGAGAACATGTAAGAAAAGCTGATGAACACAGTGAACATGTGGGTAACATGATAATGAACGTAGGGACTACAAAGAATGAACAATATGAAAGTGTTCATATGAGGGGAATTTGTAGAGAACATTATGAGAATACAATACGATTATTGAAGGTTTTGATAAGTTGGGAGTTAAGGGAAGGGTGGGTAAGAGATGAGAAGGTTAAGGGGGGAAAGGTTATTTAATGGATATGTTGTTTACTTTGATAGACTGGAGAAAGCAATTATCTGAACTAATTTGATGAACTAAAAATTGGAGGATGAGAATTGGAGCTTGGTTAATGTACTGATAAACATTTTTACTATGATAGAAATAGTAATCTTAAATCTATGGGGGATTTTGATCTGATAATAAGAACTTGTACAAATGAGCTAAGCGGGGGACAAGAGTTAGAGTTTTATAATTGTTTACATCATATTTACTATGTCTGAAACAACTATGGTAAAAAATTCAGGGAAATTGATGGGTTATTTATAAAGATACGAGAGAGAACTAAAGTGGGGGATGAGAGCTGGAGCTCGTTAACTGTACTACGTTTTGAAGTATGTCTGCTTTAAATTTCGGGAAAATTGGTCTGTTACTAAAGAACTTGTACAAATGAACTAAGGTGGGGGACGAGAGCTAGAGTTTGATAATTGTTTGGCTCCTATTTACTATGTCTGAAATACAGAAGGTATAAATTTCAGGGAATTTGATAGGATATTACCGAAGACAGAGAGTGAAGTAAGGTAGGGGACAAGAGCCTGAGCTCGGTAGCTGACTTGATCTTAATTACTGCGTCTGAAATTCACGGGGGTTGAAATTTCAGGGAAATTGATTAGGTAATAACGAAGATACGAGAGAGAGCTAAGGCAGAGGACCAGAGCTAGAGTTTGGTAAATGTGTTATCTTTACTTACTCAGTTAGAAGTATGGCAGGTTTAAATTCCATGAAAAAATAATGGGTTAATAACAAAGATGTGCGAGGGAACTAATGCGGGGACAAGAGCTGGAGCTTGGTAATTGACTCGGTTAATTTGAGCAAACTGTCTTGTTTAATGTAAAGGAACTAGCATTACGAAGTCTATATAGCTGTATGGACTTTATGAAAGAACAATATTAATGATAATGAATAGGGAGAGTAAGGTATCAGGTATAGAAGGTTGGTCTAGATAAGATTGTGGCGGTAAGATGGCGGCCGCGTTTGGTGGGGGTCGATGTAGGTGACGCGGGAGTGAGATCCGGGGCGGGTGATGAGAGGTGCGAGGTAGGAACGGGTGTTGCGGTGACGCTAAGATAATGTAAGATTACGGAGATGACACCTGTTTTGTGAGATAGGGATGGAGGTAGTGGCTACATGTGTAAACGCTATCTAAACTGTCATTCTTTATAGAGATGAGGAGTGATAGGACGGATATTTTACAAGTGGATTGAAGAGGGAGATTCTGTTAACTTAAGGATAAATGACTTGTTTATTATAAATTGTGTAACCTAACATTAGATGACTAAATAAAATATAAATAAAATAAATATGTTTATTAATGCCTAATGTATATATATATAAATTAATACGGTGGTGAACGCCGACAATGACTAACGGACGGCGGGCCGGTAATTAGGTGTTGAAAGCCTCGGGGCAGGTAGCCTGGGGCGGCTTAGGTAGCCTTGGGTCAACTTAAGTATTAAAGGTTACATTGAGACGCCTCGGTAGATTTGTGTGTAAAACTGACTGGTTTAATGAAAAGGAACAAACATTACGATGTACGGAATTATGAATGAACAATATGAAGGAGAGGGACGGTCCAGATATTACGGAGACACAATGATAAGATAAGATTACGGAGGTGACTTGACCCAGGGCGTCTGGCTGGCGGTGTAAAGTAAACACAGGTGACGCAGGGGTAGGGAGGGAAGGGGGTGTGAGGTAGGAGCATGAGATGCAAGGGGGTTGGGAGGGAAGGGGGAGGGGGATGGCAGGGTAATGCTTCAGTTATATAGACATATACTAGTTTCTATGTAAGAATCCTACTTAAATGTATAAGGCCTAAATATTTGTTTATTCTTGGTATGAATTATGAAATTTTAATTTCACCCGTAAGAACTATTAACAAACTTCTATGAACTTATTTTCATCATAAGAACTTTTAACAAACTTCTAAAATCTCAGAATTATTTTTCTCATACGAATTCCTTAATTCCAAATCTGTGACTGTCCAAATTTACCTGAAAACCATGACGATCCAGCGTCCTCTTCCCTAATTTACCTGGAACCCCTGACTATCCAGCGTCCTCTTTCCCCGAAAATAAAAAAGGGATGCTGGATAGTCATCCCTACTACTAGTAACACTGGTCCAAGAGCTAGTTTAAAATACATTAGTTAACCCTAACATTATCTTGCATCAAGAGGGGGAGGGGAATGCGGAAACCCATACCTGGGTCGCGCGCGCCTTCAAGATTTGCGGGTGATTAATCATGCTCACCCGTCACATTCATCCATCTGTTGTCCATCTCAACTGATGGAGGAGTAACCAGACACCAGCACTCGGGTCATGCGTGCGCGCACATGTACGTGCACCTTCATGATTTGCGGGTGATTAATTACACTCATCCATCTCTGCCGATGGAAAGGGTCCTCTACCTCGTTAATCTCCGAGGAGCGTGGGTGGTGTCAGGCACGGCTATATGTGACCCCAGGCTACCTTAAGCGTATTAATTACATTCATCCGCCACAGTCACCCCTCATCCATCTATCTTCGCATTCTCAGAATGGAGGGGACCCCTCGTTGGTGCGAACCTCGTGGTAACGGTACACCCACACACGGCTCACGCACGCCTCTTCACGATTTGGGGGCGATTAATTATGCTCGTCCATCACACTCATCCATCCATCTGTCATCCATCTCTGCCGATTGAGGGGGTCCTCTACGTTGTCAGTTTCCCTACTGGTGCTCAGTTGTATCATCTTGACCTCTCTTGGTGTCAGCAGTGTCGCAAGTACTGTTTCAGAATCAATGAGGTTTGTATCAAAGTGGCGGAGTTGTCTTTTTGGGTTTCCTTTATTATAAAACAACATATACATATAAATAAAAGGCATGGCACCGAAGCACCATAACAGAGGCGAATGCCACAGGAAACATAACCAACAACAGAGCGTCAAACAAACAAACAATACACCAAACCAATACAGAAATATACAAACATCAGCATAAGACACACACATGCACCAGGATGCAACCCCAAGCACCCATAAAGGGAACATAATGGGAACATAACAACACAGAAATAGGGAACACACACACACGTGAAAAAAGATACATAAACGACGTAAATACCCAGAACAGCGCAGAGACGTCCACCATACGTATACTATCCACACAAGTGGAATACCGATGAGGTACTGCAAGTACAGAACACCAGCAGTAGAGAACAGAAATATAGAAATACATAAGACACAAATACTCACACAGCGGACTCCAACAAGCGGAGGCCGTTACCACTCACCAAAGTGATTACATGAAGGCAATGATGGGGAAGCCTGCGGCCACAAACATACATACTCACAACTAAACGGTACAATATAAGGGAATACGGTACAAATGAAAGGCATAACACAAGACCTGACCTACTAGACCTGACCTAACAGCATACAAGAAAAACCTACTGAACCCATGACACAACACACACCAAGGACAATCAATACAAGCATGGAGGGGAGCCACCCCAAAACCTGGCTGCCGGACACTTTCTCACACAGTAGGCCCACAGAAACAGGAGTGGGACCAGAAGCACAAAGGCAGTGAACGTAAACACATGAAAAGCATTCGGCCAGCACACAAACAAGCATACGAAGCACCAAACGCAAAAAAACAAACACGCTCAAACGGAGGTGTAGCTCCAACACACAAACTAACAACTCCACAGAAAAGCACGCACAGACCCCTGAGCCCTGAGGGGTGGAGACAGGGTGGCAGGGGGGTTTCGGCAAAGAACGGAAGTCCTCTTGCTGAGGGGCGATTGACTTCTTCTTTAGACCCAAACACAAATCAAGACTTGCACGACCACCGATTGATAAAGATTAAGCAACCCAAGAGGTAGCATGGGCATGAATAGCCCGTAAAGCACGACCACTGCCTCAAGGGTCAACGACCCCCCCCCCCCACCTCGGTCCACTTGCACTGGTGGGCTCACAGACGGGTACCATGTTGAGAAGCAGGTAATTACCCAATTCTCACTGATAATTACATATGCCAAACATATATATATATATATATATATATATATATATATATATATATATATATATATATATATATATATATATATATATATATATATATATTGTGACGGTAACGCGTTGGTGTTCGGCTGTTTAAGGCTAGGGGTATGGCCTCGTCACATAGTTATAAAAAAAAATAGAAAAAACTGGAACTTCGTCTGTGGTAAGGTAAGGAGAAGACACACAAAACACAAGTAAACTTTAACAATGAAATTTTAATTACGTTAATTAAATCAAAACATGAATAAAATGCACAAACAAATTCTTATAATAAAATCAATCAAAATAATAAGAATACTTAAATGACACAATGAAAAGTTACGTTAAGACAAAATAACAAGAAGTGCAATATACAAGTAAATGGGAGGTGCTGGAATATTGGCTTAAGCTACCACTTCCCTCAGTACACGCTAGCGTCTAGCCGGGAGGAGTGGTAACAACGAGAGCACTGAACATTCTGAGGTAGGAGGTTGGGGCGACCCCAGACATCAAGTAGTATGGGGGGGCGAGTGCAGGTGCAGCCAGACCGGCGACCAATCAGCGGAGCCGGTAGCGATCAACATGTAGTTTGGTGGTTTGAGTCCGAACAGGTGGCTGGCTGCATATGTTTTGCTCACCCTGGCAAGCCTTGCTGGTGTTGTTGTTGTTGTTGGACATGTCTTCCATAGTCGTTTTATATAATTTCAACGACGTGTTTGTGGAGGGAAGAGCAGGCTCAATCTCTTGGAGATTATTGTCACAATATATATTATTAAATATGACCGAAAAAGTAAGATTAATAATTCTAACACGAATTTTCTCAATCTTTCGTACATTACGCTTCACTGTTGGAGGTAAATCAAAAATCACTTCTCCAAAATTCATTTTTATTTCTAGTCTGACGCGACACGGGCGCGTTTCGTAAAACTTATTACATTTTCAAAGACTTCACAAATACACAACTGATTAGAACTTGCATTTCCCTGATTTTATATCTACATTTGAGTGAGGTGGGAAGGGTGATGTGGCATTACATTTGAGTGAGGTGGGAAGGGTGATGTGGCATTAACACAAGACAGAACACTAGGGGATATTAATAGGGTATTAAAAGTATCAACACAAGACAGAACAGAAACAATGGGTATTGAATAGAAGTGTTTGTAGAAAGCCTATTGGTCCATATTTCTTGATGCTTCTATATTGGAGCGGAGTCTTGAGGTGGGTAGAATATAGTTGTGCAATAATTGGCTGTTGATTGCTGGTGTTGACTTCTTGATGTGTAGTGCCTCGCAAACGTCAAGCCGCCTGCTATCGCTGTATCTATCGATGATTTCTGTGTTGTTTACTAGGATTTCTCTGGCGATGGTTTGGTTATGGGAAGAGATTACATGTTCCTTAATGGAGCCCTGTTGTTTATGCATCGTTAAACGCCTAGAAAGAGATGTTGTTGTCTTGCCTATATACTGGGTTTTTTGGAGCTTACAGTCCCCAAGTGGGCATTTGGAGGCATAGACGACGTTAGTCTCTTTTAAAGCGTTCTGTTTTGTGTCTGGAGAGTTTCTCATGAGTAGGCTGGCCGTTTTTCTGGTTTTATAGTAAATCGTCAGTTGTATCCTCTGATTTTTGTCTGTAGGGATAACGTTTCTATTAACAATATCTTTCAGGACCCTTTCCTCTGTTTTATGAGCTGTGGAAAAGAAGTTCCTGTAAAATAGTCTAATAGGGGGTATAGGTGTTGTGTTAGTTGTCTCTTCGGAGGTTGCATGGCTTTTCACTTTCCTTCTTATGATGTCTTCGATGAAACCATTGGAGAAGCCGTTATTGACTAGGACCTGCCTTACCCTACAGAGTTCTTCGTCGACTTGCTTCCATTCTGAGCTGTGGCTGAGAGCACGGTCGATGTATGCGTTAACAACACTCCTCTTGTACCTGTCAGGGCAGTCGCTGTTGGCATTTAGGCACATTCCTATGTTTGTTTCCTTTGTGTAGACTGCAGTGTGGAAACCTCCGCCCTTTTCCATGACTGTTACATCTAGAAAAGGCAGCTTCCCATCCTTTTCCGTCTCATAAGTGAAACGCAGCACGGAACTCTGCTCAAATGCCTCCTTCAGCTCCTGCAGATGTCTGACATCAGGTACCTGTGTAAAAATGTCGTCAACATACCTGCAGTATATGGCCGGTTTCAAGTTCATGTCGACTAAGACTTTTTGCTCGATGGTACCCATGTAGAAGTTTGCAAACAGGACACCTAGGGGAGAACCCATGGCGACCCCATCTACTTGCTTATACATGTGCCCATCCGGGCTCAAGAAGGGTGCCTCTTTAGTACAAGCTTGGAGTAGTTTCCTCAGAATACTTTCTGGCATGTCAAGAGGAGTACAGGCTGGATCACGATACACTCTGTCGGCTATCATTCCGATTGTCTCGTCCACAGGTACGTTGGTAAACAGCGATTCTACGTCCAACGAGGCTCTTATCCCTGTGGCCCGTGCGTCCCGCAGTAAGTCCACAAATTCCTTTGGAGACTTCAGGCTGAAGGCGCAAGGAACATAAGGAGTCAGCAGGCCGTTGAGTCGCTTCGCCAGTCTGTACGTGGGTGTGGGTATCTGGCTAATGATTGGCCAAAGTGGGTTTCCAGGCTTGTGCGTCTTGACATTTCCATACGCATATCCAGGTTTATATTCCCCAATGATCTTTGGCAGGTGGAGTCCGGATTTCTTGGCGTTCACAGTTTCGATCAGTTTGTTGACCTTTGCTTTTAATTCGGCTGTAGTGTCCTTCGTTACCCTTTGGAACTTAGTTTGGTCAGAGAGTATGATGTTCATTTTCGCCAGATATTCGTCTTTTTTAAGAATGACATATATTGGCGACTTGTCACCTCTCCTGACAACTATCTCCTTGTTCTCACGAAGGCTTTTAGCTGCCGCTTTAAGCTCGGGGGACAGTATGGTGCTTCTGTAGTTGCCTCTCATTAGCCAGATACCCACACCCACGTACAGACTGGCGAAGCAACTCAACGGCCTGCTGACTCCTTATGTTCCTTGCGCCTTCAGCCTGAAGTCTCCAAAGGAATTTGTGGACTTACTGCGGGGCGCACGGGCCACAGGGATAAGAGCCTCGTTGGACGTAGAATCGCTGTTTACCAACGTACCTGTGGACGAGACAATCGGAATGATAGCCGACAGAGTGTATCGTGATCCAGCCTGTACTCCTCTTGACATGCCAGAAAGTATTCTGAGGAAACTACTCCAAGCTTGTACTAAAGAGGCACCCTTCTTGAGCCCGGATGGGCACATGTATAAGCAAGTAGATGGGGTCGCCATGGGTTCTCCCCTAGGTGTCCTGTTTGCAAACTTCTACATGGGTACCATCGAGCAAAAAGTCTTAGTCGACATGAACTTGAAACCGGCCATATACTGCAGGTATGTTGACGACATTTTTACACAGGTACCTGATGTCAGACATCTGCAGGAGCTGAAGGAGGCATTTGAGCAGAGTTCCGTGCTGCGTTTCACTTACGAGACGGAAAAGGATGGGAAGCTGCCTTTTCTAGATGTAACAGTCATGGAAAAGGGCGGAGGTTTCCACACTGCAGTCTACACAAAGGAAACAAACATAGGAATGTGCCTAAATGCCAACAGCGACTGCCCTGACAGGTACAAGAGGAGTGTTGTTAACGCATACGTCGACCGTGCTCTCAGCCACAGCTCAGAATGGAAGCAAGTCGACGAAGAACTCTGTAGGGTAAGGCAGGTCCTAGTCAATAACGGCTTCTCCAATGGTTTCATCGAAGACATCATAAGAAGGAAAGTGAAAAGCCATGCAACCTCCGAAGAGACAACTAACACAACACCTATACCCCCTATTAGACTATTTTACAGGAACTTCTTTTCCACAGCTCATAAAACAGAGGAAAGGGTCCTGAAAGATATTGTTAATAGAAACGTTATCCCTACAGACAAAAATCAGAGGATACAACTGACGATTTACTATAAAACCAGAAAAACGGCCAGCCTACTCATGAGAAACTCTCCAGACACAAAACAGAACGCTTTAAAAGAGACTAACGTCGTCTATGCCTTCAAATGCCCACTTGGGGACTGTAAGCTCCAAAAAACCCAGTATATAGGCAAGACAACAACATCTCTTTCTAGGCGTTTAACGATGCATAAACAACAGGGCTCCATTAAGGAACATATAATCTCTTCCCATAACCAAACCATCGCCAGAGAAATCCTAGTAAACAACACAGAAATCATCGATAGATACAGCGATAGCAGGCGGCTTGACGTTTGCGAGGCACTACACATCAAGAAGTCAACACCAGCAATCAACAGCCAATTATTGCACAACTATATTCTACCCACCTCAAGACTCCGCTCCAATATAGAAGCATCAAGAAATATGGACCAATAGGCTTTCTACAAACACTTCTATTCAATACCCATTGTTTCTGTTCTGTCTTGTGTTGATACTTTTAATACCCTATTAATATCCCCTAGTGTTCTGTCTTGTGTTAATGCCACATCACCCTTCCCACCTCACTCAAATGTAATGCCACATCACCCTTCCCACCTCACTCAAATGTAGATATAAAATCAGGGAAACGCAAGTTCTAATCAGTTGTGTATTTGTGAAGTCTTTGAAAATGTAATAAGTTTTACGAAA
This sequence comes from Procambarus clarkii, assembly GCF_040958095.1. Taxonomy (NCBI): domain Eukaryota; kingdom Metazoa; phylum Arthropoda; class Malacostraca; order Decapoda; family Cambaridae; genus Procambarus; species Procambarus clarkii. The sequence goes on along the minus strand of NC_091161.1, from coordinate 3,120,415 downwards.
CGCGCCCGTGTCGCGTCAGACTAGAAATATAAATGAATTTTGGAGAAGTGATTTTTGATTTACCTCCAACAGTGAAGCGTAATGTACGAAAGATTGAGAAAATTCGTGTTAGAATTATTAATCTTACTTTTTCGGTCATATTTAATAATATATGTCTACAGGAAAGACTGCTACCAAAATATACTAATATATATATATATATATATATATATATATATATATATATATATATATATATATATATATATATATATATATATATATATATATATATATATATATATATATATATATATATATATATATAACCCACCTCAGTCATATGTGGTGTGGAGTTTTCTTATTGTGTTTCATTAATTATGTGATATTTTATGTAATAACCTTGTTTTGCAGTGTATTGTATGTTACAGCATGTGGTATCTTGTTGTATGTTGAATGGGAAGTGATCATGTGCTTGCCTGATGGATTGGCTGCCACGCTATTGATGGGGGTGGTCGTCGTGGATTGAGCTCTGCAGTCGTTGCCTGGTGTTGAGTGAGGGAGGGCGCTGTTTGACGTTTCGGCGACATGGGGATCCTCCTTCCCCCTATTTGCCGTTCCAAGACCGTTGGTCTTGAGTTTTCTGGACGAACGTCATACCTTGCTCTTGAAGTACTTCTGCTGGATATGCTACGTGTTAGTGTGGCCGATGTGTACGGACTCCAGCTGTTAACTACCCACCGGGTACTTGTGAAGTTTCACTCAGCGGCAGTATATCGGGATTTCGTCTCCCGATTTGATGGTCATTCATTTACCCTCCCTGGAGATGGTGGTACTGTTACTCTTTTAGACTGTTGCTGCTCTGTGACGTATGTGGCGCTGAACAGTGTGCCCTTCGAATTCTCGGAGGCCCTACTTCGGAGGTATTTTGGCTAGTTCTGTACATTGGTTTCCCTCCGTATGAACTCCGTTTCTTCCGGCAGGTGGCGTGGAGTCTCGTGTGTTACACGGACACACGAGACTTGTGGACTTGTGAAGCCTTGTGGGTGAAGTCACCTGTTCCCTCCACGGTTACCTTGATGTGCTACATTACACTATGCGGGTCTTTTATGCAGGGCAGCCAAGAACATGTATTTGTTGTGGCCTTGAGGGGCACCTGGCAGCCTCCTGTACTGGAGTAGCAGCTGCACCTGTTAACTTATTTAGAGAAGAGGATTTTTCCTCCGTTGGTGGATCAGGACCTGTCGCCTTGTGATGGAGTGGTTGAGGAGGTTTCCCTGCCGCCTGCTAACCTGGTGGTGGTCCCGGGTTCCTCGACTGGTGAGCAGTGTGTACGGATGGTGGTGCATATGACAGGGTGGTGGTGTGTGCGGCCCAGTCCCCGCAGTCTACCTCTTCGCTTCCGAAGGATTCCTCTCCTGTACACGCCTTTTCTCCTCTGACGGATCCGGTGTCACCACGGGCTCCCTCACCTGTGCTGGTCTCTTCCCTTCCGCCAGCTGCACCTGTTCTTTCTCCTGTTCCGGTCTCCTCTGTGGATGGTGGCGTCATCCCCCGTGTCGTTGGGGCTGTTCTACTCCGGGGTCGTGCTCACCCCGCGGGGGGTGGGGGCCTGCCGACGGCTCTTCTCGGGTGCCTTCTGTAAGGGGCGACAGCACTAACGATCAACGTCCAGTCTCGAAGCGTTCTCGCACGGATCGGTGTGTGTTGCCACCTCGTGTGTGGGCTGAAGAGTGTGAGGATTTGTGTGATGATGCTGTGAAGGGCTCTGTGCTGCCTCCTGTGTCGACCCCTGCATCTCCTGCTGTTGGCTCCCCTCCTTGGGAGGCTGCCCCTGGTGATCGCGACCTCGTTGTGGTTTTGAAGGAAGATGTGGCGCCGGGGGGTCTCTGCTCCTGTTCCCGATGACGAGGGCCCAGGCGCGTCCGTGGGTCCTCCTTGCACGCGGCCCTGTGCAACACCCGGAGAGGGACCTAACACAAGTGCTTGTGCACTGCCCGGTGTACTTCCAAGTGTGCAGTCCTGTGATCCGACCCCCTAGGAAGAAGCCCCTCTCTTTCATCTTGTCCTCCGGGGAAGTGTTTGATGGGACTAATCCCTTGTTACTTGACTTTGATGAACTGGTGCGTCCTGTTCCGTGGAGCTTCTTCTTCCTTTGGGTTCCGCGGGCACGGGGTTTCGTCATTGGAGTGCCGAATTTGATGTCTCGGCCTTGTGCGTCTCCTGGTCGTCCGATCTCCGATGACGACCTGCTAATTTGGATAGCTTACTGCTTGCGATTTCCGGCGCGGGAATACCCGGAAAAATATGAATAGTCCTTGTGTTTGGTTTATGTTTGTGTTTTGTTTTCTCGTTTCTATCTGTACTGCCTTGTGTTTGCTCCTGTGTTTGTGTTTATTTTTGTTTCCCGGTGCCTGCGGGCCCTGGCGGGTGTCTTTGTGCATGTATGTGTGTGGTGTGGGTGTTTGTTACTGGCGCCTGTGTGGGCCTGTTCCTGTGTGTTTCCGTATGGCTTTTTGGCTTGGCCGGGCCTGCGCTCCATGTGTACGGGCAGTGTGTGTTGTGTTATGTTCTGCTTTCGTTTACTGTTTGGTAGCGTGCTATTATATTGCGTGGCGGTGTGGGTGTTGTGTTGTTGTTGTTTGTTGCTGTCTTTAACTGTTTTTATGTATTTACTTTATGTTGTTCATTGTGATTCTGAACTTTTGCCTCTCTGTATGTGGTTTATGAGGCTGGTCATTTTTTGTGTACTGTTATGCTCCTGTGTATGGGTTGTGGGGCTGGTTGTATTTGTGTGTTGTCTTTCTGTATTTATGTCCTTATAGCTTTATGGATATGATTTATGTCATTAATTTCATGTGCAGTTTTCTTTATAACTTTCTATTTTTTGTTCTGTGTCCAGTGCCCGTTTCGGGGTTTTCTGTTTTGTGTTGACCAGACCACACACTAGAAGGTGAAGGGATGACGACGTTTCGGTCCGTTCTGGACCATTCTCAAGTCGATTGTGATGAGGAAGTAGAGACAGGCAATAAATAGGCAAGAGAGAGCTGAGGAGCAAAGTAAGGTGTAGTATAGGGGAGAGAAGTAATAATAACTGCAGAGGGCCTATTGACCTATACGAGGCAGCTCCTGTTATAACCACCGAATGAGAAGGAGATAGTAATAGGAATAAGAAGAGGATAGCAAGGGAGCGTAGGAGAAGACAATGAACAGAAAAAGGGAGAAGAGAACAAATCCACAAGGGCCGTGACGAGGATTCGAACCTTCGTCCAGGAGCATCCTCGTCACGGCCCTTGTGGATTTGTTCATTGGATGCTTCACGTTAGTGTGATCTCTGTGTATAAGGGAGAAGAGAGAAAGGAAAGAGAAAGAAAGATAAATGGAAGGGGTAAACTTATGTTAGGTCACGTTTGTTAGAAAGATTAGAGCATTTGAGTATATACTGTGAAAGAAAAGAGTCCGCAGCAACAAAGCCAGGACTCAAGTTCATGTTGGGTACGTTGTGTATTAGAGCCGATTCAACAAGACGGCGTCTGTGTAGAGTAGAGGCAGGAAAGATTATTTTGGAGAAAGACCAATCAATGAGATGATTAGAATCCCTCACATGGCAGAAGAGAGCATTGTTAGTGTCTGCAGACTTAACACTTATCTTGTGTTCTTTAAGTCTGTCATTCAGTGTACGGCCAGTTTCGCCAAAGTATTGGAGAGGACAAGACGAACAGGAATGTCTTTATCCTTTATACTTTAGCCACGTTATTGTGACTCATCGCCTGCTTCTGTTTTGTGCTTTGTGTCATGTATGTTTCACTCTTTGGTTCTTTGTTGTGTGTGTTTTGTTTGTTTTCATATCTTATTACTTTGTTCTGTTTATGCTGAATGTATTCATGTATTGTCTTCTTCACCGATTGCCTGTTTTGTTCTTTGTACATTGTGTTTTTCTTTTATAAAAACAATGTGCTTGCCTGTCGGGTAGATCTGCACTGGACGTGTGAGGAGTGTGTGTCTAGTGTGTGCTACGCTCTTGCCAAATTTGCATTATATATTATTTTCTCTTTAACAACTATATTATTACCGAGTTATGTTCTAGATTGTATAAGGCAGTACATACTTCTGTGTATATGTGTTTGGGAGTGATTATCTCCGTATGTTAGAGTGTCTGTAAGAGATTCTGTCTTATGCGTTTTGGCTTCAGTGTTTGAGTGATGCTTCAGGTGGGAGGCATGTAAGCCCAGAGTATCTCAGTAACGGAGTGTGGGCCGTGCTGACTGGTTGTGTTTCTTATGATAAGTCTTTTGTTTATTTTAATTCTGTGCTTAAATGTTTGTAATGAATCTGGATAAGTAAATATACAGTGTATAAGACATCCATCTAAGTATGTGTCAGTGGTCGTCAGCCCAGAAGTGATTAATTATAAATAGTGTGCCATGATATTAATTCTAAATATATTATATAATGTATTCCTTTCTCAAGAGTAAACTGATACTTTTATGTAACGGTGTTTTCACTTAAATAATCCCTAGATAGGATTGATGTGTGATAGGCTAGGTGATATTTTTTTACTGAGGAAAGCAGCGGATGATAACATACTGGCACATGGGCAACCGCATCCCGCCCTGGCACTGCCACAGTCACTGCCTTATCCACCCCACCCACATCCTCCATCGGCCCCACAAGGTCCACATCACCATGGGGCCACGACCAGGAATCGCCCTCCCTGCGTTTCTGCTTATGTACTATCTCAAACGTACACGACGAGTTATGGAGCCGAAAATGAGGATACACACCCTCCATAGGCGAGGCAATCTTGGATGCCACCAGAGAAGAGTGGCCCCACTGGCGGGTCAGCCAAATCAGATCCGCATTCTAGGGCAGAAGGAGGACACCTCCAAGGGATGTTCTGCCACCACCACAGCCGGCGGCACATTGTGGATATCCACCAGCACCTGAGGCGCAACTACATTCTCACACAGGGGTTCCACAGGGCTCTGTACTCGGACCCATCCTGTTTCTAGTATATGTAAATGACCTTCCAGAGGGTATAGACTCATTCCTCTCAATGTTTGCTGATGCAAAAATTATGAAAAGAATCGAAACAGATGAAGACAGACAGAGACTACAGGACGACCTGGACAAACTGGAGGAATGGTCTAAAAAATGGCTGCTAAAGATCAATTCAGGAAAGTGTAAAGTAATGAAATTGGGCGAAGGGAGCAGAAGGCTGAACACAAGGTACCATCTGGTAGGTGAAATCCTACAAGAGTCAGAGAGAAAGATCTGGGGGTCGATATCACACCGAACCTGTCCCCAGAGGCCTACATCAAAAATATATCATCAGCGGCATATGCTAGACTGGCCAATATAAGAACTGCCTTTAGAAACTTGTGTAAGGAATCGTTCAGGACCCTGTATACCACTTATGTAAGACCAATCCTGGAGTATGCACCTCCAGCCTGGAGTCCATACCTAGTTAAACACAAGACGAAGTTAGAGAAGATTCAGAGGTATGCCACCAGACTGGTCCCGGAACTGAGAGGAATGAGTTACGAGGAAAGGCTAAGGGAGCTGAACCTCACAACCCTGGAAAACAGAAGAGTAAGGGGAGACATGATAACCACCTACAAAATTCTCGGGGGAATTGACAGGGTGGACAAAGACAAACTCTTTAGCGCGGGTGGAACACGAACAAGGGGACATAGGTGGAAACTTAGTACCCAGATGAGCCACAGAGACGTTAGAAAGAATTTTTTCAGTGCAGGGTAGTTAACAAATGGAATGCATTAAGTAGTGTTGCGGTGGTGGCTGACTCCATATACATTTTCAAGTGTAGATATGATAGAGCCCAATAGGCTCAAGAATATGTACACCAGTTGACTGACACTTGAGAGGCGGGACCAAAGAGCCAGAGCTCAACCCCCGCAAACACAACTAGGTGAGTACAACTAGGTGAGTATACACTGGCAGTCCGTCGTCCACCGGCAACACAGAGTGAACCATCACTCCCTTGCTCTCAGCCGGGCCCTGCAAACACCCTAAGGCCCATCACCCAGGAGACTGGGAGTATTGTGTTGTTGATGTTG
>NC_091161.1:3106859-3109359 GCF_040958095.1 Procambarus clarkii | reverse complement strand
CCTGTAAGACTCGGCGGCCTTGGTGTCCGCACAGCCTCCCAAATTGCTCTACCAGCCTTCCTTTCCTCCTCTCATGCATCGCACGACCTCGTCAGAGATATTTTACCTGCAACCCTGAGAGATTCAGCAGGAATACACGATCCTGCTTTCACTGAATGTTCAAATCAGTGGAATGTTCTTGCAGCCCCAGCAACCATTATAGAGCCAACAAAACAACACAAACAGTCCGGCTGGGACCACCCTCTAGGAAAAAGTAGCTGATGCCATGCTCAGCGCCGCAACATCAGACAAGGAGAAAGCCCGCCTCAGAGCAGTGCGTGCCCCCATGCAGGAGACTTCCTCCTGGCAGTACCCATGTCTGCAATGGGCACGCGCCTAGATCCAGAATCCCTTCGTGTAGCAGTGGCCCTCCGCCTTGGTGCCCCAATTCACACTGAATACAAGTGTATTTGCAACAGGGTGGAAGCAGACCAATACGGACTGCATGGGTTGCATTGCGGAAGCACAAAGGGCTGGCATGCAAGACACAACGAGGTCAATGACATCATCAAGAGAAGCCTCGTCTCAGCTGGGTGCCCAGCGGAGAGAGAACCTCGCATCCTAGGGGTCCAAAACCCGGATGTCCCAGCACTTCGCCCTGATGGCATCACCATATACTCATGGAAGGAGGGTAGACAGTTGGTGTGGGACTACACATGTGTATCCACCCTGGCTGACACCTATGTACACTTCGGAGCTGATCAAGCAGGTGGGGCGGCCAACCACAGGGAAACAGCAAAATCACTCAAGTACAGGCGACTGGAAGGTCAATACCTCTTTGTTCCCATAGCGTCTGAGACGCATGGCCCCTGGGGCAAGAGTGCCTTGGGATTTCTCAAGGAATTGGGGTCCAAGCTCATTGACGTCACCAGAGACCCAAGGGCTTCCAGTTTTTTATTTCAGCGTCTCAGTGTGGCGATCCAGAGGGAAATGCTTGCTGCGTCCTCGGTTCCTGTCCAGAAGCGGAGGAGCTTCAAGAGATCCATAACCTTTAGGCATTTGTCTTGTATGTTTTGTAACCTTTAAATACACAATAAAGGAAAAAAAAAAAAGGGAAGGGGTGGTAGGAGAAAAGCACACAGAAACTGTATTGGAGGGGACCCACATTCCCTCCAATGCGTTATGTGTGGTTTCCTCCGAGGCTATGGGTCCCCCTTCTTCCAGCCAGAGGTGGTACTCTAGTTAGTTATATATATTATATATATATAATATATATAATATAATATAATATATATATATATATATATATATATATATATATATATATATATATATATATATATATATATATATATGTCGTACCTAGTAGCCAGAACGCACTTCTCAGCCTACTATTCAAGGCCTGATTTGCCTAATAAGCCAAGTTTTCATGAATTAATGGTTTTTCGACTACCTAACCTACCTAACCTAACTAACCTCACTTTTTCGGCTACCTAACCTAACCTAACTTATAAAGATAGGTTAGGTTAGGTTAGGTAGGGTTGGTTAGGTTTTGTCATATATCTACTTGAATTTTAACTCCAATAAAAAAAAATTGACCTCATACATAATGAAATCGGTAGCTTTATCATTTCATAAGAAAAAAATTAGAGAAAATATATTGTTTCAGGAAAACTTGGCTTATTAGGCAAATCGGGCCTTGCATAGTAGGCTGAGAAGTGCGTTCTGGCTACTAGGTACGACATATATATATATATATATATATATATATATATATATATATATATATAGAGGGGGGTACCACCACTGGTGCAATTATAGGAACCCACAGCCTTAGAAAAGGGAACACAGAGCATTCAGGAAAAACTTGCCATTTAACTCTGAATACGTAAGAGTCTTCGCTTCTCTACCACCCCCCTTTTTTATGGTGTACACTTTATTATGCAAGGTTATACAGTTACATATCTGATTTTATACAAAAAATTAACATTAAGAGGACACAAAAAAAGTTCGCTTCCTAGAGGCTGTAGATTTCCTCGAACTCCTCCGACGCCGGGCATGAACCGAGGATGCAGCGAGCATTGCCCCTCTGGATCACGACACTGAGGCGCTGAAAGAGAAAACTTGCTGCTCTAGGGTCTCTTGTGGTGTCAATGAGCTTGGAACCAAGATCCTTAAGAAACCTTCTTGCACTTTCTCCCATGGGCCTAGGGTCTCAGACCCTATTGGAACGAAGTTGTACCGATGATCTAATTGCCTGTACTTGGCTGACTTGTCTCTTTCTCTGCGTGTCGCCGCGGCTCCTGCTGTGCCGGCAGAGAGGTTGATGTATGTGGTTGCCAGGGTGGATACACAAGTATAGTCCCATGCCAACTGTCTGCCACCCTTCCACGGTCGCAGTGTGATTCCGTCTGGTCGGCAGGCAAAGCTAACAGAGTCACGGTTCAGTAGGTTGCGGGGCTCTCTCTCCGCTGGACACTGAGCAGAGGCAAGGCTTCTATTAATGATGTAATTGACTTCG
>NC_091161.1:3025036-3106359 GCF_040958095.1 Procambarus clarkii | reverse complement strand
GGATTGGTGCCTAGTCAATCCGCTCTTCCCCTGCCAGCCAGGATATGAACCCAGGCGAAATCGCTTGCGAAGCGCGAGGTGAGTGCCTTACCACTGATCCACAGGGACTGCCCAAATATGAATGCCATCAGCAGCACTAGCAGTTGGTGTTACCAGGCAGGTTACCCATCCAATTACTAACCAAATTGAAAGTTGCTTAACTTGGCTAATGGGACGAGAAGCAGTGTCCTTTAAGTGGTAGTATGGCCGTTGTTATTGTATACAAGTGGTAACCAATAACTTGTGAGTGAGTGAGTGAGTGAGTGATGATAATGGTAACTGCGGCGGAGGATACTCACACATACCAGCCAATTCTCCATTAATGATAGTTCTTATAGTCAAACAAACCAACCAAAAGTGGACTATTGCACCAACATGGAAATGTTTGGATGCCATTGATCTCGCACAAATCGCTTATAAATGCCACCCGCCGCTATTTATAAAACCTAAACAATCCTCTTCTAAGCACGAATGATTACTCTTAGGCCTTGGATTATGTTCACTTAGGCTTCATTGAGTCAATACATATAACTTCTTTGAGTCGGGGGACAGGCAGACAGGCAGTCTATATATACATGTTAGGCTTATAAAGTGGTCTCCAACACCCACCCCACAAGGTTAAACTAACCCTCACTCACCAGGATGCTAGTAGCTCACTAACTCCTGGATACCTATTTACTGCTAGGTGAACAGGTGCATTGGGTGATAGGAAACGCTACCAACAATTACAGCCCTGCCCGACCGCGATTCGAACCCTGGAATCCCTTATTGAGAGTCGAGAAGGAACACATCATTCATGTTACATATATGTGTACTCACCTATTTGTGCCAGGAGGATCGAGCATTAATCTTAGAGTCTGCCTTTAAGCCGTCAGTTGTTTATAGCAATAACTCTTGGCCTATTTCCTAACTTAACCTAGCCTAACCTATACCCTACCCTAACCTATAACCTACCACAATCTAAAACCAAACCTAATATAACCTAACCTAATCTAAACCTAACCTAGCCTACACCTAAACCCAATCTACCTAACTTACCTAACTAAGCTAACCTAACCAAACCTAACCTAACTAACCTAACCTAACTAACCTAACCTAACCTAACCTAACTAACCTAACCTAACTAATCTAACCTAACCTAACTAACGTAACCTAACCTAACCTAACCTAACCAAACCTAACCTAACTAACCTAACCTAACCTAATCTATCCTAACTTAACTAACCTAACCTAAACCTAACCAAACCTAACCTAACTAACCTAACCTAACCTAACCTAACCTAAACCTAACCTAACCTAACTTAACCAAACCTAACCTAACCAAACTTAACCTAACCTAACCTAACCTAACCAAACCTAACCTAACTAACCTAACCTAACCTAACTAACCTAACCTAAACCTAACCAAACCTAACCTAACTAACCTAACCAAACTTAACCTAACCTAACCAAACTTAACCTAGCCTAACCAAACTTAACCTAACCTAGGGGCTGGTCCCAAACCTGCACACAGAAATAACATCTCATGAGACCAGAAGACATGGCAGGATGTGCAGAATACCCCCGTTGAAAAACAGAGGTGCAACTGGTACTCTGAGAGAGAACTCTATCAACATCAGAGGTCCGAGACTGTTCAACACGCTTCCACTACACATAAGGGGCATAACTGGCCGACCCCTCACAGTGTTCAAGAGAGAACTGGATAAGCACCTCCAAAGGATACCTGATCAACCAGGCTGTGACTCATACGTCAGGCTGCGAGTAGCCGCGTCCAACAGCCTGGTTGATCAGTCCGGCAACCAGGAAGCCTGGTCGACGACCGGGCCGCGGGGACGCTAAGCCCCGGAAGCACCTCAAGGTAAGGTAACCTAACCTAACCTAACCAAACCTAACCTAACTAACCTAACCTAACCTAACTAACCTAACCTAAACCTAACCAAACCTAACCTAACTAACCTAACCAAACTTAACCTAACCTAACCAAACTTAACCTAACCTAACCTAACCTAATCTAACCTAACCAAACCTAACCTAACCAAACTTAACCTAACCTAACCTAACCTAACCTAACCTAACCAAACTTAACCTAACCTAACCTAACCAACACCCACCTCACAAGATCGAACACCTAAACTGACCCTGACTGACCCTCACCAGGATGCAATCCTACATGAAGCTCACAACTCCTGGATACCTGTTTACTGCTAGGAGAACAGAGGCATTAGGTGATAGGAAACGCTACCAATAATTTCAGTCCTGCCTGGCCGGGTTTCGATCCAGGAATCCCCGATCGTTAGTCTAGAAGGAACACATACATGTTTCATATTTCTGTGTACTCACCTATTTGTACTTGCAGGACTGAGCATCAGTTTTTGAACGCTGACAATATAGCCGCCGGTTGTTAAAAGCAATGACTCCTGGTCTATTTTCCTGTCATATCAACTTTTAAAATTATGAATGGAGTTTGCATCTACAACTGTGGGTTTTTGTAAGTTTGTTCTCACCTAGTTGTATTCACCTAGTTGTGTTTGCTAGGTTTGATATTCAGATCTTTGGTCCCACCTCTCAACCATCAATCAATTGCCCAAGTAGTTTTCCAGAAGTTATGTAACTCATAACTCTCAGCTCTGTTAGAAAAAAGGCTGGGGCTGCATATTCAATTATTTGTCTCGCATAGGTTGAAAAAAAGGTTCATTCTTCTTTACACGTTAGAAATGTTACTTTGAACATGTTCTATCCAAGTCGGATAGAACATATTCTTAATCCGGATAGACCTGCGTTCGAGCCTGTCGAAACGGTTGCAATTACAGGGCATATATTGTCCTCTCCTGTAGCAGCATCAGGTTCGATAGATTCTCTGGACAGCCGATGATTGACCTTCTGGCAGTTCTCACGTTGACAAATTTAAAACTGTTTTTTTGATAAAAATAAACGGCACATTCCTTAGATGTTTAAATTTTTTATCTCTGTCCGTGTATGTGTCTTGAGTTGAATTTTGATTCCTTGTGTTTCTTGATTCCTTGTGTTTCTTGAATCCTTGTGTTTCTTGATTCCGTGTGTGTCTTGAATCCGTTTGTGTCTTGATTCCTTGTGTTTCTTGATTCCGTGTGTGCCTTGATTCCTTGTGTGTCTTGATTCCTTGTGTTTCTTGATTCAGTGTGTGTCTTGATTCCGTGTGTGTCTTGATTCCGTCTGTGCCTTGATTCCTTGTGTTTCTTGATTCTGTGTGTGTCTTGATTCCTTGTGTTTCTTGATTCCGTGTGTGTCTTGATTCCGTGTGTGTCTTGATTCCGTGTGTGTCTTGATTCCGTCTGTGCCTTGGTTCCTTGTGTTTCTTGATTCCATGTGTGTCTTGATTCCTTGTGTTTCTTGATTCCGTGTGTGTCTTGATTCCGTTTGTGTCTTGATTCCTTGTGTTTCTTGATTCCGTGTGTGTCTTGATTCCGTTTGTGTCTTGATTCCTTGTGTTTCTTGATTCCGTGTGTGTCTTGATTCCGTCTGTGCCTTGATTCCTTGTGTTTCTTGATTCCGTGTGTGTCTTGATTCCTTGTGTGTCTTGATTCCGTCTGTGCCTTGATTCCTTGTGTTTCTTGATTCCGAATGTGTCTTGGTTCCGTGTGTGTCTTGATTCCGTGTGTGTCTTGATTCCGTGTGTGTCTTGATTCCGTCTGTGCCTTGATTCCTTGTGTTTCTTGATTCCGTGTGTGTCTTGATTCCGTTTGTGTCTTGATTCCTTGTGTTTCTTGATTCCGTGTGTGCCTTGATTCCTTGTGTTTCTTGATTCCGTGTGTGTCATGATTCCGTGTGTGTCTTGATTCCGTGTGTTTCTTGATTCCGTGTGTGTCTTGATTCCGTGTGTGTCTTGATTCCGTGTGTGTCTTGATTCCGTGTGTGTCCTGATTCCTTGTGTTTCTTGATTCCTTGTGTTTCTTGATTCCGTGTGTGTCTTGATTCCTTGTGTTTCTTGATTCCGTGAGTGTCTTGATTCCTTGTGTGTCTTGATTCCGTCTGTGCCTTCATTCCTTGTGTTTCTTGATTCCGAGTGTGTCTTGATTCCGTGTGTTTCTTGATTCCGTGTGTGTCTTGATTCCGTGTGTGTCTTGATTCCGTGTGTGTCTTGATTCCGTGTGTGTCTTGATTCCGTCTGTGCCTTGATTCCTTGTGTTTCTTGATTCCGTGTGTGTCTTGATTCCGTTTGTGTCTTGATTCCTTGTGTCTCTTGTTTCCGTGTGTGCCTTGATTCCTTGTGTTTCTTGATTCCGTGTGTGTCTTGATTCCGTTTGTGTCTTGATTCCTTGTGTCTCTTGATTCCGTGTGTGCCTTGATTTCTTGTGTTTCTTGATTCCTTGTGTGTCTTGATTCCGTGTGTTTCTTGATTCCGTGTGTGTCTTGATTCCGTGTGTGTCTTGATTCCGTGTGTGTCTTGATTCCGTGTGGGTCCTGATTCCTTGTGTTTCTTTATTCCTTGTGTTTCTTGATTCCGTGTTTGTCTTGATTCCGTCTGTGCCTTGATTCCTTATGTGTCTTGATTTCGTGTGTGTCTCCTGAGTGTGTCTCTTGTTTCCGTGTGTGTCTTGATTCCGTATGTTCCCGTGTCCGTCAGAGTCTTAGGTTAGTCTTAGGTTAGGTTAGGTTAGGTTAGTTAGTGTCCGTGTCAATGTCTATGTCATTGTCCCTGGGGTTTTGAGTCCAGGATGCCATTTGTGTCCCCTCAAATTGCCTCCCTTATCTCCACCTTGGGATCGTGTCAGTGTCCATGTGTGTCTTGATTCTGTGTGTGTCTTGAGTCCGTGTGTATCTTGAGTCCGTTTGTGTCTTGATTCTGTGAGTGTCTTGATTCCGTGTGTGTCTTGATTCTGTGTGTGTCTTGAGTCCGTGTGTGTCTTGAGTTCGTGTATTGATTCCGTGTGTCCGTGTCCGTTAGAGTCTATGAGTGTCCGTGTCCGTGTCCGTGTCCGTGTCATTATCCCTGGGGTATTGAGTCCAGGATGCCATTTGTGTCCCCTCAAATTGCCTCCCTTATCTCCACCTTGGGATCGTGTCAGTGTCCATGTGTGTCTTGATTCCGTGTGTGTCTTGAGTCCGCGTGTGTCTTGAGTCCGTGTGTGTCTTGAGTCCGTGTGTGTCTTGAGTCCGTGTGTGTCTTGATTCCGCGTGTGTCTTGAGTCCGTGTGTCTCTTGAGTCCGTGTGTGTCTTTAGTCCGTGTGTGTCTTGAGTCCGCGTGTGTCTTGAGTCCGTGTGTGTCTTGATTCCGCGTGTGTCTTGAGTCCGCGTGTGTCTTGATTCCGTGTGTGTCTTGAGTCCGCGTGTGTCTTGAGTCCGTGTGTGTCTTGAGTCTGCGTGTGTCTTGAGTCCGTGTGTGTCTTGATTCCGCGTGTGTCTTGAGTCCTGTGTGTCCGGGTGTCTTTGGGGTTTTGGGTCCAGGAAGCTATTTGTGTCGACCCAAATTGCCTCCCTTCTCCCCACCTGAAATCCAGGTGAATTGAAAGACCTGCCCGAGGTCAGTGGATCCAGGTATCCGTCCGTGGGCCCCCGGATTTCAACCCTTCCCCACATTCCAAGGGGTCAGTCAATCAATCTTCAGCTATCCAGAGAATCTATCGAAACTGATGCTCCTACAGGAGGGGACACACAGATAAATCTGTGCCCTGTACTTGCAACCGTTCCGACAGGCTCGAACGCAGGTCTATCCGGATTAAGAACATGTTCTATCCGACTAGGCCACGCTGGAGTTGCCTTCTGAATCAAATTTTGCACTTGTATTTATATCTCGTAGTAAGGTTAGTTAGTGTCTATTTATCAACATTTGCAATGATTGACGTGTGAAGTTGTGAGTTTGTGTTGACAGATAGAAATTCATAACAGCTTATTCGATGAGGTTGCAGTCCAGTGAGGCAGTTTCATGAATGAATATTGGAGAATTTAGGCAAACTGACGTGTGTGTGTGTGTGTGTGTGTACTCACCTAGTTGTGTCTGCAGGATCGAGCATTGACTCTTGGATCCCGCCTTTCGAGCATCGGTTGTTTACAGCAATGACTCCTGTCCTATTTCCCTATCATACCTGGTTTTAAAATTATGAATAGTATTTGCTTCCACAACCTGTTCCTGAAGTGCATTCCATTTCCCCACTACTCTCACGCTAAAAGAAAATTTCCTAACATCTCTGTGACTCATCTGAGTTTCAAGCTTCCATCCATGTCCTCTCGTTCTGTTACTATTCCGTGTGAACATTTCGTCTATGTCCACTCTGTCAATTCCTCTGAGTATCTTATACGTTCCTATCATGTCCCCCCTCTCCCTTCTTCTTTCTAGTGTCGTAAGGCACAATTCCCTCAGGCGCTCTTCATACCCCATCCCTCGTAGCTCTGGGACGAGTCTCGTTGCAAACCTCTGAACCTTTTCCAGTTTCATTATATGCTTCTTCAGATGGGGACTCCATGATGAGGCGGCATACTCTAAGACTGGCCTTACGTAGGCAGTGTAAAGCGCCCTAAATGCCTCCTTACTTAGGTTTCTGAATGATGTTCTAACTTTTGCCAGTGTAGAGTACGCTGCTGTCGTTATCCTATTAATATGTGCCTCAGGAGATAGATTAGGTGTTACGTCCACCCCCAGGTCTCTTTCACGCGTCGTTACAGGTAGGCTGTTCCCCTTCATTGTGTACTGTCCCTTTGGTCTCCTATCTCCTAGTCCCATTTCCATAACTTTACATTTGCTCGTGTTGAATTCTAGTAGCCATTTCTCTGACCATCTCTGCAATCTGTTCAGGTCCTCTTGGAGGATCCTGCAATCCTCATCTGTCACAACTCTTCTCATCAACTTTGCATCATCCGCAAACATCGACATGTAGGACTCTACGCCTGTAAACATGTCGTTAACATATACAAGAAATAGAATTGGTCCCAGCACCGATCCTTGTGGTACTCCACTTGTTACTGTTCGCCAGTCCGACTTCTCGCCCCTTACCGTAACTCTTTGGCTCCTTCCTGTTAGGTAGTTCCTTATCCATTCTAGGACCTTTCCCCCCACCCCCGCCTGCCTCTCGAGCTTGAACAGCAGTCTCATGTGCGGTACTGTATCAAAGGCTTTTTGGCAGTCCAGAAATATGCAGTCTGCCCAACCATCTCTGTCCTGTCTTATCCTCGTTATTTTATCATAGAATTCCAGAAGGTTTATTAGGCACGATTTCCCTGTCCAGAACCCATGTTGATGTTTGTTCACAAACCTAATGTTCTCCAGGTGTGCAACCAGTCGCAGCCTAATTATTCTTTCCAGTATTTTACAGGGGATGCTTGTCAGTGATACAGGTCTGTAGTTAGGTGCCTCCTCCCTATCTCCTTTCTTGAAGATCGGCACGACATTTGCCTTCTTCCAGCAACTGGGCAATTCTCCTGACATAAGTGACTCATTAAAGATCATTGCCAGAGGCACGCTGAGGGCCTGTGCTGCTTCTTTTAGTATCCACGGTGATACTTTGTCTGGTCCAACTGCTTTAGTTGCATCTAGAGTTGTCAACTGTTTCATTACCTCCTCTGCTGTCACCTCTATATCTGATAGTCTTTCATCTAGGGTAACCCCTTCCAACAATGGGAGCTGCTCAGGCTCGGTAGTGAACACTCCATGGAAACTGGCATTCAGTGCCTCGCAGATTTCCTTGTCACTTTCAGTATATGCCCCCTCTGTCTTCCTTAGTCTTGTCACTTGGTCGTTCACCGACATTTTTCTTCTTATATGACTGTGTAGTAACTTGGGTTGTTTTTTCGCTTTGATTGCAATATCGTTCTCATAGTCCCTTTCCGATGTTCGTCTTATGTTAATGTAATCGTTCCTAGCTCTGTTGTATCTGCTTCTGTTGTCCTCTGTTCTTTGTCTTCTGTACTTCCTCCACTCCCGTCTGCTGGCCATTTTTGCTTCCTGACACTGTCTATTAAACCATGGGTTATTATATTCCTTCTTATTTTTTCCCTTTACCGTTGGTATAAATCTCTCTTCGGCCTCCTGGCATTTCTGTATGACTAGGTCCATCATATCTTGGACTGTTTTTCCTCTAATTTCTTCCTCCCACTGCACTTCACCCAGATAGTCCCTTATCCTCATATAGTCCCCTTTCCTGTAGTCAGCTCTCCTTTCCCAGATCTCTTGTCCCATGGTCATAAGTTTGAATTCCATCATGTAGTGTGTGTGTGTGTGTGTGTGTGTTGTGTGTGTGTGTGTGTGTGTGTGTGTGTGTGTGTGTGTGTGTGTGTGTGTGTGTGTGTGTGTTTAAAGGTATGTATTATTTAATATTTAGTGTGGTGTGTGTGTGTGTCCAAATGAGTTTGTGAATGGTAAACAAGCAATCCAATACCTAATATGTGCTAATCTAGGCCTCGTTTTGTATACATATATATGTGTTTACTAGGGAATGAAAATCCGGTTTGTTTAATTCTAAGTTTTTTCAACAATAAATAGTACATACGCGAACGAACGGTTCGGCTGGGTAAGTATAGCGTTGTGGCGGCCATTTTCTCTGTTAGGCTGGGGTTGGGGGAAGGGGGGGGTTGGTCTCTGGTAATTGTGGTATAGGGGTAGTTATATTTGGGCCTCGGTTGGGGGGTAGGGTGTTGGTAGGGGGGTGGGGGCCCAGGGAGCAGCAGAGGGGGGACCTGAGGGAGAGGCATGGAGTTGCTAGTTAATCATTAAGATATTAATTTGTGGAGATAGGTTATATAAGGAAAGATGTTTAGGAAGGAATAAGAAAAGTGTTTGGAACTGATGAAAGTATATGAGTTATAGTGATTCATGTTAGAAGAAAGATATGTGCTTTAAAAGGTGAAGAGATTTGTAAAGGACTTTATCTGCTTAATAATATATTAATTAACGGTAAATGACCATTGGAGATAGATATTCAACAGCATAATGAGTGGACAAGTTTTAGCAGGAAGGCCGGCACAGAGAGAGAGAATGGACCGATAAATAGTTAGACATTTTTTCTCGAATGGTATACTCTAATAATCATAGGTACATATTTCAGAGCGCGACATTCGTGCGCGCGCGCGCGCACACACACATATAAACACACACTCACACACACACACACACACACACACACACACACACACACACACACACACACACACACACACACACACACACACACACACACACACACACACACAACCTACCGGGGTAGGGGAACAGCCTACCTGTAACGACGCGTGAAAGAGACCTGGGGGTGGACGTAACACCTAATCTATCTCCTGAGGCACATATTAATAGGATAACGACAGCAGCGTACTCTACACTGGCAAAAGTTAGAACATCATTCAGAAACCTAAGTAAGGAGGCATTTAGGGCGCTTTACACTGCCTACGTAAGGCCAGTCTTAGAGTATGCCGCCTCATCATGGAGTCCCCATCTGAAGAAGCATATAATGAAACTGGAAAAGGTTCAGAGGTTTGCAACGAGACTCGTCCCAGAGCTACGAGGGATGGGGTATGAAGAGCGCCTGAGGGAACTGTGCCTTACGACACTAGAAAGAAGAAGGGAGAGGGGGGACATGATAGGAACGTATAAGATACTCAGAGGAATTGACAGAGTGGACATAGACGAAATGTTCACACGGAATAGTAACAGAACGAGAGGACATGGATGGAAGCTTGAAACTCAGATGAGTCACAGAGATGTAAGGAAGTTTTCTTTTAGCGTGAGAGTAGTGGGGAAATGGAATGCACTTCAGGAACAGGTTGTGGAAGCAAATACTATTCATAATTTTAAAACCAGGTATGATAGGGAAATGGGACAGGAGTCATTGCTGTAAACAACCGATGCTCGAAAGGCGGGATCCAAGAGTCAATGCTCGATCCTGCAAGCACATATAGGTGAGTACACACACACACACACACACATATATATATACAAACATACATACAGTCTCGACAGTCAAATTGCAGAAACTGTCACAATTATGACAAGGATCACTCATATTGGATATATACACACACAGATAAATTCACGTGGATAAGTCACTCCAATTACACGTATGTACACACACAGACAACATATTTCAGTGAGTGTGGCCCATAGTATACATTAATACTCACACATGGCAGCCCATTCACTATTAATTGGTGTACATATTCATTCACACACATGTTAATGTGTCTCTTTCTTATAAAATACACACACACTGAAAGGAATCTTTGAGAACATTATATACCACATATGTCAGACCAATCCTGAAGTATGCAGCTCCAGCATGGAGTCCACATCTAGTCAAGCATAAGACTAAACTGGAAAAGGTTCAAAGGTTTGCCACCAGACTAGATCCCGAGCTAAGAGGTATGAGCTACGAGGAGAGACTACGGGAATTAAACCTCACTTCGTTGGAAGACAGAAGAGTTAAGGGGGACATGATCACCACATTCAAGATTCTCATGGGAATCGATAAGGTAGATGAAGGTAGGCTATTTAACACAAAGGGCACA
Source organism: Procambarus clarkii (assembly GCF_040958095.1). Classification (NCBI taxonomy): domain Eukaryota; kingdom Metazoa; phylum Arthropoda; class Malacostraca; order Decapoda; family Cambaridae; genus Procambarus; species Procambarus clarkii. The sequence goes on along the minus strand of NC_091161.1, from coordinate 3,095,852 downwards.
CGTACTAGGGGACACAGGTGGAAACTGAGTGCCCAAATGAGACACAGAGATATTAGAAAGAACTTTTTTAGTGTCAGAGTAGTTGACAAATGGAATGCATTAGGAAGTGATGTGGTGGAGGCTGACTCCATACACAGTTTCAAGTGTAGATATGATAGAGCCCAATAGGCTCAGGAACTAGTACTCCTGTTGATTGACGGTTGAGAGGCGGGACCAAAGAGCCAGAGCTCAACCCCCGCAAGCACAATAAGGTGAGTACAATTAGGTGAGTACACACAAACTCATTGTTAATTTTCCCTGGAACACAACCCGACAAACCGTTTAACAACCAGGTACCCATTCACTGCTTCGTGAAGATAATCGTTAAGTTAAGGATTGGTGCCTAGTCAATCCGCTCTTCCCCTGCCAGCCAGGATATGAACCCAGGCGAAATCGCTTGCGAAGCGCGAGGTGAGTGCCTTACCACTGATCCACAGGGACTGCCCAAATATGAATGCCATCAGCAGCACTAGCAGTTGGTGTTACCAGGCAGGTTACCCATCCAATTACTAACCAAATTGAAAGTTGCTTAACTTGGCTAATGGGACGAGAAGCAGTGTCCTTTAAGTGGTAGTATGGCCGTTGTTATTGTATACAAGTGGTAACCAATAACTTGTGAGTGAGTGAGTGAGTGAGTGATGATAATGGTAACTGCGGCGGAGGATACTCACACATACCAGCCAATTCTCCATTAATGATAGTTCTTATAGTCAAACAAACCAACCAAAAGTGGACTATTGCACCAACATGGAAATGTTTGGATGCCATTGATCTCGCACAAATCGCTTATAAATGCCACCCGCCGCTATTTATAAAACCTAAACAATCCTCTTCTAAGCACGAATGATTACTCTTAGGCCTTGGATTATGTTCACTTAGGCTTCATTGAGTCAATACATATAACTTCTTTGAGTCGGGGGACAGGCAGACAGGCAGTCTATATATACACGTTAGGCTTATAAAGTGGTCTCCAACACCCACCCCACAAGGTTAAACTAACCCTCACTCACCAGGATGCTAGTAGCTCACTAACTCCTGGATACCTATTTACTGCTAGGTGAACAGGTGCATTGGGTGATAGGAAACGCTACCAACAATTACAGCCCTGCCCGACCGCGATTCGAACCCTGGAATCCCTTATTGAGAGTCGAGAAGGAACACATCATTCATGTTACATATATGTGTACTCACCTATTAGTGCCAGGAGGATCGAGCATTAATCTTAGAGTCTGCCTTTAAGCCGTCAGTTGTTTATAGCAATAACTCTTGGCCTATTTCCTAACTTAACCTAGCCTAGCCTATACCCTACCCTAACCTATAACCTACCACAATCTAAAACCAAACCTAATATAACCTAACCTAATCTAAACCTAACCTAGCCTACACCTAAACCCAATCTACCTAACTTACCTAACTAAGCTAACCTAACCAAACCTAACCTAACTAACCTAACCTAACTAACCTAACCTAACCTAACCTAACTAACCTAACCTAACTAATCTAACCTAACCTAACTAACGTAACCTAACCTAACCTAACCTAACCTAACCAAACCTAACCTAACTAACCTAACCTAACCTAATCTATCCTAACTTAACTAACCTAACCTAAACCTAACCAAACCTAACCTACCTAACCTAACCTAACCTAACCTAACCTAAACCTAACCTAACCTAACTTAACCAAACCTAACCTAACCAAACTTAACCTAACCTAACCTAACCTAACCAAACCTAACCTAACTAACCTAACCTAACCTAACTAACCTAACCTAAACCTAACCAAACCTAACCTAACTAACCTAACCAAACTTAACCTAACCTAACCAAACTTAACCTAGCCTAACCAAACTTAACCTAACCTAGGGGCTGGTCCCAAACTTGCACACAGAAATAACATCTCATGAGACCAGAAGACATGGCAGGATGTGCAGAATACCCCCGTTGAAAAACAGAGGTGCAACTGGTACTCTGAGAGAGAACTCTATCAACATCAGAGGTCCGAGACTGTTCAACACGCTTCCACTACACATAAGGGGCATAACTGGCCGACCCCTCACAGTGTTCAAGAGAGAACTGGATAAGCACCTCCAAAGGATACCTGATCAACCAGGCTGTGACTCATACGTCAGGCTGCGAGTAGCCGCGTCCAACAGCCTGGTTGATCAGTCCGGCAACCAGGAAGCCTGGTCGACGACCGGGCCGCTGGGACGCTAAGCCCCGGAAGCACCTCAAGGTAAGGTAACCTAACCTAACCTAACCAACCTAACCTAACTAACCTAACCTAACCTAACTAACCTAACCTAAACCTAACAAACCTAACCTAACTAACCTAACCAAACTTAACCTAACCTAACCAAACTTAACCTAACCTAACCAAACTTAACCTAACCTAACCTAACCTAATCTAACCTAACCAAACCTAACCTAACCAAACTTAACCTAACCTAACCTAACCTAACCTAACCTAACCAAACTTAACCTAACCTAACCTAACCAACACCCACCTCACAAGATCGAACACCTAAACTGACCCTGACTGACCCTCACCAGGATGCAATCCTACATGAAGCTCACAACTCCTGGATACCTGTTTACTGCTAGGAGAACAGAGGCATTAGGTGATAGGAAACGCTACCAATAATTTCAGTCCTGCCTGGCCGGGTTTCGATCCAGGAATCCCGATCGTTAGTCTAGAAGGAACACATACATGTTTCATATTTCTGTGTACTCACCTATTTGTACTTGCAGGACTGAGCATCAGTTTTGAACGCTTGACAATATAGCCGCCGGTTGTTTAAAGCAATGACTCCTGGTCTATTTTCCTGTCATATCAACTTTTAAAATTATGAATGGAGTTTGCATCTACAACTGTGGGTTTTTGTAAGTTTGTTCTCACCTAGTTGTATTCACCTAGTTGTGTTTGCTAGGTTTGATATTCAGATCTTTGGTCCCACCTCTCAACCATCAATCAATTGCCCAAGTAGTTTTCCAGAAGTTATGTAACTCATAACTCTCAGCTCTGTTAGAAAAAAGGCTGGGGCTGCATATTCAATTATTTGTCTCGCATAGGTTGAAAAAAAGGTTCATTCTTCTTTACACGTTAGAAATGTTACTTTGAACATGTTCTATCCAAGTCGGATAGAACATATTCTTAATCCGGATAGACCTGCGTTCGAGCCTGTCGAAACGGTTGCAATTACAGGGCATATATTGTCCTCTCCTGTAGCAGCATCAGGTTCGATAGATTCTCTGGACAGCCGATGATTGACCTTCTGGCAGTTCTCACGTTGACAAATTTAAAACTGTTTTTTTGATAAAAAAAAACGGCACATTCCTTAGATGTTTAAATTTTTTATCTCTGTCCGTGTATGTGTCTTGAGTTGAATTTTGATTCCTTGTGTTTCTTGATTCCTTGTGTTTCTTGATTCCTTGTGTTTCTTGATTCCGTGTGTGTCTTGAATCCGTTTGTGTCTTGATTCCTTGTGTTTCTTGATTCCGTGTGTGCCTTGATTCCTTGTGTGTCTTGATTCCTTGTGTTTCTTGATTCAGTGTGTGTCTTGATTCCGTGTGTGTCTTGATTCCGTCTGTGCCTTGATTCCTTGTGTTTCTTGATTCTGTGTGTGTCTTGATTCCTTGTGTTTCTTGATTCCGTGTGTGTCTTGATTCCGTGTGTGTCTTGATTCCGTGTGTGTCTTGATTCCGTCTGTGCCTTGGTTCCTTGTGTTTCTTGATTCCATGTGTGTCTTGATTCCTTGTGTTTCTTGATTCCGTGTGTGTCTTGATTCCGTTTGTGTCTTGATTCCTTGTGTTTCTTGATTCCGTGTGTGTCTTGATTCCGTTTGTGTCTTGATTCCTTGTGTTTCTTGATTCCGTGTGTGTCTTGATTCCGTCTGTGCCTTGATTCCTTGTGTTTCTTGATTCCGTGTGTGTCTTGATTCCTTGTGTGTCTTGATTCCGTCTGTGCCTTGATTCCTTGTGTTTCTTGATTCCGAATGTGTCTTGGTTCCGTGTGTGTCTTGATTCCGTGTGTGTCTTGATTCCGTGTGTGTCTTGATTCCGTCTGTGCCTTGATTCCTTGTGTTTCTTGATTCCGTGTGTGTCTTGATTCCGTTTGTGTCTTGATTCCTTGTGTTTCTTGATTCCGTGTGTGTGCTTTGATTCCTTGTGTTTCTTGATTCCGTGTGTGTCTTGATTCCGTGTGTGTCTTGATTCCGTGTGTTTCTTGATTCCGTGTGTGTCTTGATTCCGTGTGTGTCTTGATTCCGTGTGTGTCTTGATTCCGTGTGTGTCCTGATTCCTTGTGTTTCTTGATTCCTTGTGTTTCTTGATTCCGTGTGTGTCTTGATTCCTTGTGTTTCTTGATTCCGTGAGTGTCTTGATTCCTTGTGTGTCTTGATTCCGTCTGTGCCTTCATTCCTTGTGTTTCTTGATTCCGAGTGTGTCTTGATTCCGTGTGTTTCTTGATTCCGTGTGTGTCTTGATTCCGTGTGTGTCTTGATTCCGTCTGTGCCTTGATTCCTTGTGTTTCTTGATTCCGTGTGTGTCTTGATTCCGTTTGTGTCTTGATTCCTTGTGTCTCTTGTTTCCGTGTGGTGCCTTGATTCCTTGTGTTTCTTGATTCCGTGTGTGTCTTGATTCCGTTTGTGTCTTGATTCCTTGTGTCTCTTGATTCCGTGTGTGCCTTGATTTCTTGTGTTTCTTGATTCCTTGTGTGTCTTGATTCCGTGTGTTTCTTGATTCCGTGTGTGTCTTGATTCCGTGTGTGTCTTGATTCCGTGTGGGTCCTGATTCCTTGTGTTTCTTGATTCCTTGTGTTTCTTGATTCCGTGTTTGTCTTGATTCCGTCTGTGCCTTGATTCCTTATGTGTCTTGATTTCGTGTGTGTCTCCTGAGTGTGTCTTGTTTCCGCGTGTGTCTTGATTCCGTATGTTCCCGTGTCCGTCAGAGTCTTAGGTTAGTCTTAGGTTAGGTTAGGTTAGGTTAGTTAATGTCCGTGTCAATGTCTATGTCATTGTCCCTGGGGTTTTGAGTCCAGGATGCCATTTGTGTCCCCTCAAATTGCCTCCCTTATCTCCACCTTGGGATCGTGTCAGTGTCCATGTGTGTCTTGATTCTGTGTGTGTCTTGAGTCCGTGTGTATCTTGAGTCCGTTTGTGTCTTGATTCTGTGAGTGTCTTGAGTCCGTGTGTGTCTTGATTCGGTGTGTGTCTTGAGTCCGTGTGTGTCTTGAGTACGTGTTTTGATTCCGTGTGTCCGTGTCCGTTAGAGTCTATGAGTGTCCGTGTCCGTGTCCGTGTCCGTGTCATTATCCCTGGGGTATTGAGTCCAGGATGCCATTTGTGTCCCCTCAAATTGCCTCCCTTATCTCCACCTTGGGATCGTGTCAGTGTCCATGTGTGTCTTGATTCCGAGTGTGTCTTGAGTCCGCGTGTGTCTTGAGTCCGTGTGTGTCTTGAGTCCGTGTGTGTCTTGAGTCCGTGTGTGTCTTGATTCCGCGTGTGTCTTGAGTCCGTGTGTGTCTTGAGTCCGTGTGTGTCTTTAGTCCGTGTGTGTCTTGAGTCCGCGTGTGTCTTGAGTCCGTGTGTGTCTTGATTCCGCGTGTGTCTTGAGTCCGCGTGTGTCTTGATTCCGTGTGTGTCTTGAGTCCGCGTGTGTCTTGAGTCCGTGTGTGTCTTGAGTCTGCGTGTGTCTTGAGTCCGTGTGTGTCTTGATTCCGCGTGTGTCTTGAGTCCTGTGTGTCCGGGTGTCTTTGGGGTTTTGGGTCCAGGAAGCTATTTGTGTCGACCCAAATTGCCTCCCTTCTCCCCACCTGAAATCCAGGTGAATTGAAAGACCTGCCCGAGGTCAGTGGATCCAGGTATCCGTCCGTGGGCCCCCGGATTTCAACCCTTCCCCACATTCCAAGGGGTCAGTCAATCAATCTTCAGCTATCCAGAGAATCTATCGAAACTGATGCTCCTACAGGAGGGGACACACAGATAAATCTGTGCCCTGTACTTGCAACCGTTCCGACAGGCTCGAACGCAGGTCTATCCGGATTAAGAACATGTTCTATCCGACTAGGCCACGCTGGAGTTGCCTTCTGAATCAAATTTTGCACTTGTATTTATGTCTCGTAGTAAGGTTAGTTAGTGTATATTTATCAACATTTGCAATGATTGACGTGTGAAGTTGTGAGTTTGTGTTGACAGATAGAAATTCATAACAGCTTATTCGATGAGGTTGCAGTCCAGTGAGGCAGTTTCATGAATGAATATTGGAGAATTTAGGCAAACTGACGTGTGTGTGTGTGTGTGTGTGTGTGTGTGTGTGTGTGTGTGTGTGTGTGTGTGTGTGTGTGTGTGTGTGTGTGTGTGTGTGTGTGTGTGTGTGTGTGTGTGTGTTTAAAGGTATGTATTATTTAATATTTAGTGTGGTGTGTGTGTGTGTCCAAATGAGTTTGTGAATGGTAAACAAGCAATCCAATACCTAATATGTGCTAATCTAGGCCTCGTTTTGTATACATATATATATATGTGTTTACTAGGGAATGAAAATCCGGTTTGTTTAATTCTAAGTTTTTTCAACAATAAATAGTACATACGCGAACGAACGGTTCGGCTGGGTAAGTATAGCGTTGTGGCGGCCATTTTCTCTGTTAGGCTGGGGTTGGGGGAAGGGGGGGGTTGGTCTCTGGTAATTGTGGTATAGGGGTAGTTATATTTGGGCCTCGGTTGGGGGGTAGGGTGTTGGTAGGGGGGTGGGGGCCCAGGGAGCAGCAGAGGGGGGACCTGAGGGAGAGGCATGGAGTTGCTAGTTAATCATTAAGATATTAATTTGTGGAGATAGGTTATATAAGGAAAGATGTTTAGGAAGGAATAAGAAAAGTGTTTGGAACTGATGAAAGTATATGAGTTATAGTGATTCATGTTAGAAGAAAGATATGTGCTTTAAAAGGTGAAGAGATTTGTAAAGGACTTTATCTGCTTAATAATATATTAATTAACGGTAAATGACCATTGGAGATAGATATTCAACAGCATAATGAGTGGACAAGTTTTAGCAGGAAGGCCGGCACAGAGAGAGAATGGACCGATAAATAGTTAGACATTTTTTCTCGAATGGTATACTCTAATAATCATAGGTACATATTTCAGAGCGCGACATTCGTGCGCGCGCGCGCGCACACACACACATATAAACACACACTCACACACACACACACACACACACACACACACACACACACACACACACACACACACACACACACACACACACACACACACACACACACACACACACAGCAACTTTAGCGCATAGAATGAGAGCGAAGCTGCTGGTCATGGGGGACCTAAATCACGGAGAGATAGATTGGGAAACGAGGAATCCCCATGGCGGGGAGGAGACCTGGGGAGCGAAGCTGGTAGACGTTATTGACAGGAATTTCCTAACACAGCATGTGAAAGAAGATACTAGGGAAAGAGGAGGGGATACGCCCAGCCTATTAGATCTCATTATCACTCAGAATGTAGAAGACATCGAGCAGTTGGAACATGAAATACCACTAGGAGCTAGTGACCATTGTGTCCTAGCCTTTGACTACATGATGGAGCTTAAAATTGTGACCAAAGGACAAGAGGTCCGGGAAAGGAGACTTGATTACAGAAAAGGGGACTACAGAAGGATAAGGGACTACCTGGGAGAAGTGCAGTGGGAGGAAGAACTTAGAGGAAAAACAGTGCAAGGTATGATGAACCAAGTCATATTGAAATGCAAGGAGGCTGAAGATAGATTTATTCCAACAATAAAGGAAAAAAGCAGGAGGGAATATAATAACCCATGGTTTAATAGACAGTGTCAGGAAGCAAAGGTGAGAAGCAGGAGGGAGTGGAGGAAGTACAGAAGGCAAAGGACAGAGGACAACAGGATTAGATGTAACAGAGCTAGGAATGATTACATTAACATAAGACGAGTGTCGGAAAGAAATTATGAGAACGATATTGCAGTCAAGGCGAAAAAGCAACCAAAATTACTACATAGCCATATAAGAAGGAAGATGTCGGTAAATGACCAAGTGACAAGACTGAGGAAAACAGAAGGGGCATATACAGAAAGCGACAAGGAAATCTGCGAGGTACTGAATGCAAAATTCCATGGAGTGTTCACTACCGAGCCTGAGCAGCTCCCATTGTTAGAAGAGATTACCCAAGATGAAAGACTATCAGATATAGAGGTGACAGCAGAGGATGTAATGAAACAGTTGACAACACTGGATGCAAATAAAGCTGTTGGACCAGACAAAGTATCACCGTGGATACTTAAAGAGGCAGCGCAGGCTCTCAGCGTGCCTCTGGCAATGATCTTCAATGAGTCACTTATGTCGGGAGAATTGCCCAGTTGCTGGAAGGAGGCAAATGTCGTACCGATTTTCAAAAAGGGGGATAGGGAGGAGGCACTTAACTACAGACCCGTATCACTGACAAGCATCCCCTGCAAAATACTTGAAAGAATAATTAGGCTAAGACTTGTTGAGCACCTGGAGAGCATTGGGTTTGTAAACAAGCACCAACATGGGTTCTGGACAGGGAAATCATGCCTAACAAACCTTTTAGAATTCTATGATAAAGTAACAAGGATAAGGCAGGACAGAGAAGGCTGGGCAGACTGCATATTTCTTGACTGCCAAAAGGCCTTTGATACGGTACCGCACATGAGACTGCTATACAAACTTGAGAGGCAGGCAGAAGTAAGCGGAAAGGCCCTAGTATGGGTGAAGAACTACCTAACAGGAAGGAGCCAGAGGGTAATGGTAAGGGGCGAAAAGTCGGACTGGCGAACAGTAACAAGTGGAGTACCTCAAGGATCGGTGCTGGGACCAATCCTCTTTCTAATTTACGTAAATGATATGTTTACAGGAGTGGAATCATACATGTCGATGTTTGCAGATGACGCAAAATTAATGAGAAGAGTTGTGACAGACGAGGATTGTAGGATCCTCCAAGAGGACTTAAACAGGCTGCAGAGATGGTCAGAGAAATGGCTACTGGAGTTTAACACCAGTAAATGTAAAGTTATGGAAATGGGAATCAGGTGACAGGAGACCAAAGGGACAGTACACAATGAAGGGGAACAGCCTACCTGTAACGATTCGAGAAAGAGACCTGGGAGTGGATGTGACACCTAATCTAACTCCTGAGGCACATATAAATAGGATAACGACAGCAGCGTACTCTACACTGGCGAAAATTAGAACTTCATTCAGAAACCTAAATGAGGAAGCTTTTAGGGCGCTTTACACTGCCTACGTGAGACCCGTCTTAGAGTATGCCGCGCCATCATGGAGCCCCCACCTGAAGAAACACATAAAGAAACTGGAGAAGGTTCAGAGGTTTGCGACGAGGCTTGTCCCAGAGCTACGAGGGATGGGATATGAAGAGCGGCTGAAGGAACTGAACCTTACGACACTAGAGAAAAGAAGGGAGAGAGGAGATATGATAGGGACATATAAAATACTCAGGGGAATTGACAAAGTGGAAATAGATCAAATGTTCACACGTAATAATAACAGAACGAGGGGACATGGGTGGAAACTGGAAACTCAGATGAGTCACAGAGATGTTAGGAAGTTTTCTTTTAGCGTGAGAGTAGTAGAAAAATGGAATGCACTTGGTGAACAGGTTGTGGAAGCAAATACTATTCATACTTTTAAAACTAGGTATGATAGGGAAATGGGACAGGAGTCATTGCTGTAAACAACCGATAGCTAGAAAGGCGGGATCCAAGAGTCAATGCTCGATCCTGCAAGCACATATAGGTGAGTACATATAGGTGAGTACACACACACACACACACACACACACACACATATATATATACAAACATACATACAGTCTCGACAGTCAAATTGCAGAAACTGTCACAATTATGACAAGGATCACTCATATTGGATATATACACACACAGATAAATTCACGAGGATAAGTCACTCCAATTACACGTATGTACACACACAGACAACATATTTCAGTGAGTGTGGCCCATAGTATACATTAATACTCACACATGGCAGCCCATTCACTATTAATTGGTGTACATATTCATTCACACACATGTTAATGTGTCTCTTTCTTATAAAATACACACACACTGAAAGGAATCTTTGAGAACATTATATACCACATATGTCAGACCAATCCTGAAGTATGCAGCTCCAGCATGGAGTCCACATCTAGTCAAGCATAAGACTAAACTGGAAAAGGTTCAAAGGTTTGCCACCAGACTAGAACCCGAGCTAAGAGGTATGAGTTACGAGGAGAGACTACGGGAATTAAACCTCACTTCGTTGGAAGACAGAAGAGTTAAGGGGGACATGATCACCACATTCAAGATTCTCATGGGAATCGATAAGGTAGATGAAGGTAGGCTATTTAACACAAAGGGCACACGTACTAGGGGACACAGGTGGAAACTGAGTGCCCAAATGAGACACAGAGATATTAGAAAGAACTTTTTTAGTGTCAGAGTAGTTGACAAATGGAATGCATTAGGAAGTGATGTGGTGGAGGCTGACTCCATACACAGTTTCAAGTGTAGATATGATAGAGCCCAATAGGCTCAGGAACTAGTACTCCTGTTGATTGACGGTTGAGAGGCGGGACCAAAGAGCCAGAGCTCAACCCCCGCAAGCACAATAAGGTGAGTACAATTAGGTGAGTACACACAAACTCATTGTTAATTTTCCCTGGAACACAACCCGACAAACCGTTTAACAACCAGGTACCCATTCACTGCTTCGTGAAGATAATCGTTAAGTTAAGGATTGGTGCCTAGTCAATCCGCTCTTCCCCTGCCAGCCAGGATATGTACCCAGGCGAAATCGCTTGCGAAGCGCGAGGTGAGTGCCTTACCACTGATCCACAGGGACTGCCCAAATATGAATGCCATCAGCAGCACTAGCAGTTGGTGTTACCAGGCAGGTTACCCATCCAATTACTAACCAAATTGAAAGTTGCTTAACTTGGCTAATGGGACGAGAAGCAGTGTCCTTTAAGTGGTAGTATGGCCGTTGTTATTGTATACAAGTGGTAACCAATAACTTGTGAGTGAGTGAGTGATGATAATGGTAACTGCGGCGGAGGATACTCACACATACCAGCCAATTCTCCATTAATGATAGTTCTTATAGTCAAACAAACCAACCAAAAGTGGACTATTGCACCAACATGGAAATGTTTGGATGCCATTGATCTCGCACAAATCGCTTATAAATGCCACCCGCCGCTATTTATAAAACCTAAACAATCCTCTTCTAAGCACGAATGACTACTCTTAGGCCTTGGATTATGTTCACTTAGGCTTCATTGAGTCAATACATATAACTTCTTTGAGTCGGGGGACAGGCAGACAGGCAGTCTATATATACATGTTAGGCTTATAAAGTGGTCTCCAACACCCACCCCACAAGGTTAAACTAACCCTCACTCACCAGGATGCTAGTAGCTCACTAACTCCTGGATACCTATTTACTGCTAGGTGAACAGGTGCATTGGGTGATAGGAAACGCTACCAACAATTACAGCCCTGCCCGACCGCGATTCGAACCCTGGAATCCCTTATTGAGAGTCGAGAAGGAACACATCATTCATGTTACATATATGTGTACTCACCTATTTGTGCCAGGAGGATCGAGCATTAATCTTAGAGTCTGCCTTTAAGCCGTCAGTTGTTTATAGCAATAACTCTTGGCCTATTTCCTAACTTAACCTAGCCTAGCCTATACCCTACCCTAACCTATAACCTACCACAATCTAAAACCAAACCTAATATAACCTAACCTAATCTAAACCTAACCTAGCCTACACCTAAACCCAATCTACCTAACTTACCTAACTAAGCTAACCTAACCAAACCTAACCTAACTAACCTAACCTAACTAACCTAACCTAACCTAACCTAACTAACCTAACCTAACTAATCTAACCTAACCTAACTAACGTAACCTAACCTAACCTAACCTAACCTAACCAAACCTAACTTAACTAACCTAACCTAACCTAATCTATCCTAACTTAACTAACCTAACCTAAACCTAACCAAACCTAACCTAACTAACCTAACCTAACCTAACCTAACCTAAACCTAACCTAACCTAACTTAACCAAACCTAACCTAACCAAACTTAACCTAACCTAACCTAACCTAACCAAACCTAACCTAACTAACCTAACCTAACCTAACTAACCTAACCTAAACCTAACCAAACCTAACCTAACTAACCTAACCAAACTTAACCTAACCTAACCAAACTTAACCTAGCCTAACCAAACTTAACCTAACCTAGGGGCTGGTCCCAAACCTGCACACAGAAATAACATCTCATGAGACCAGAAGACATGGCAGGATGTGCAGAATACCCCCGTTGAAAAACAGAGGTGCAACTGGTACTCTGAGAGAGAACTCTATCAACATCAGAGGTCCGAGACTGTTCAACACGCTTCCACTACACATAAGGGGCATAAATGGCCGACCCCTCACAGTGTTCAAGAGAGAACTGGATAAGCACCTCCAAAGGATACCTGATCAACCAGGCTGTGACTCATACGTCAGGCTGCGAGTAGCCGCGTCCAACAGCCTGGTTGATCAGTCCGGCAACCAGGAAGCCTGGTCGACGACCGGGCCGCGGGGACGCTAAGCCCCGGAAGCACCTCAAGGTAAGGTAACCTAACCTAACCTAACCAAACCTAACCTAACTAACCTAACCTAACCTAACTAACCTAACCTAAACCTAACCAAACCTAACCTAACTAACCTAACCAAACTTAACCTAACCTAACCAAACTTAACCTAACCTAACCAAACTTAACCTAACCTAACCTAACCTAATCTAACCTAACCAAACCTAACCTAACCAAACTTAACCTAACCTAACCTAACCTAACCTAACCTAACCAAACTTAACCTAACCTAACCTAACCAACACCCACCTCACAAGATCGAACACCTAAACTGACCCTGACTGACCCTCACCAGGATGCAATCCTACATGAAGCTCACAACTCCTGGATACCTGTTTACTGCTAGGAGAACAGAGGCATTAGGTGATAGGAAACGCTACCAATAATTTCAGTCCTGCCTGGCCGGGTTTCGATCCAGGAATCCCCGATCGTTAGTCTAGAAGGAACACATACATGTTTCATATTTCTGTGTACTCACCTATTTGTACTTGCAGGACTGAGCATCAGTTTTTGAACGCTGACAATATAGCCGCCGGTTGTTTAAAGCAATGACTCCTGGTCTATTTTCCTGTCATATCAACTTTTAAAATTATGAATGGAGTTTGCATCTACAACTGTGGGTTTTTGTAAGTTTGTTCTCACCTAGTTGTATTCACCTAGTTGTGTTTGCTAGGTTTGATATTCAGATCTTTGGTCCCACCTCTCAACCATCAATCAATTGCCCAAGTAGTTTTCCAGAAGTTATGTAACTCATAACTCTCAGCTCTGTTAGAAAAAAGGCTGGGGCTGCATATTCAATTATTTGTCTCGCATAGGTTGAAAAAAAGGTTCATTCTTCTTGACACGTTAGAAATGTTACTTTGAACATGTTCTATCCAAGTCGGATAGAACATATTCTTAATCCGGATAGACCTGCGTTCGAGCCTGTCGAAACGGTTGCAATTACAGGGCATATATTGTCCTCTCCTGTAGCAGCATCAGGTTCGATAGATTCTCTGGACAGCCGATGATTGACCTTCTGGCAGTTCTCACGTTGACAAATTTAAAACAGTTTTTTTGATAAAAATAAACGGCACATTCCTTAGATGTTAAAATTTTTTATCTCTGTCCGTGTATGTGTCTTGAGTTGAATTTTGATTCCTTGTGTTTCTTGATTCCTTGTGTTTCTTGATTCCTTGTGTTTCTTGATTCAGTGTGTGTCTTGAATCCGTTTGTGTCTTGATTCCTTGTGTTTCTTGATTCCGTGTGTGCCTTGATTCCTTGTGTGTCTTGATTCCTTGTGTTTCTTGATTCAGTGTGTGTCTTGATTCCGTGTGTGTCTTGATTCCGTCTGTGCCTTGATTCCTTGTGTTTCTTGATTCTGTGTGTGTCTTGATTCCTTGTGTTTCTTGATTCCGTGTGTGTCTTGATTCCGTGTGTGTCTTGATTCCGTGTGTGTCTTGATTCCGTCTGTGCCTTGGTTCCTTGTGTTTCTTGATTCCATGTGTGTCTTGATTCCTTGTGTTTCTTGATTCCGTGTGTGTCTTGATTCCGTTTGTGTCTTGATTCCTTGTGTTTCTTGATTCCGTGTGTGTCTTGATTCCGTTTGTGTCTTGATTCCTTGTGTTTCTTGATTCCGTGTGTGTCTTGATTCCGTCTGTGCATTGATTCCTTGTGTTTCTTGATTCCGTGTGTGTCTTGATTCCTTGTGTGTCTTGATTCCGTCTGTGCCTTGATTCCTTGTGTTTCTTGATTCCGAATGTTTCTTGGTTCCGTGTGTGTCTTGATTCCGTGTGTGTCTTGATTCCGTGTGTGTCTTGATTCCGTCTGTGCCTTGATTCCTTGTGTTTCTTGATTCCGTGTGTGTCTTGATTCCGTTTGTGTCTTGATTCCTTGTGTTTCTTGATTCCGTGTGTTTCTTGATTCCGTGTGTGTCTTGATTCCGTGTGTTTCTTGATTCCGTGTGTGTCTTGATTCCGTGTGTGTCTTGATTCCGTGTGTGTCTTGATTCCGTGTGGGTCCTGATTCCTTGTGTTTCTTTATTCCTTGTGTTTCTTGATTCCGTGTTTGTCTTGATTCCGTCTGTGCCTTGATTCCTTATGTGTCTTGATTTCGTGTGTGTCTCCTGAGTGTGTCTTGTTTCCGTGTGTGTCTTGATTCCGTATGTTCCCGTATCCGTCAGAGTCTTAGGTTAGTCTTAGGTTAGGTTAGGTTAGGTTAGGTTAGTTAGTGTCCGTGTCAATGTCTATGTCATTGTCCCTGGGGTTTTGAGTCCAGGATGCCATTTGTGTCCCCTCAAATTGCCTCCCTTATCTCCACCTTGGGATCGTGTCAGTGTCCATGTGTGTCTTGATTCTGTGTGTGTCTTGAGTCCGTGTGTATCTTGAGTCCGTTTGTGTCTTGATTCTGTGAGTGTCTTGAGTCCGTGTGTGTCTTGATTCTGTGTGTGTCTTGAGTCCGTGTGTGTCTTGAGTACGTGTATTGATTCCGTGTGTCCGTGTCCGTTAGAGTCTATGAGTGTCCGTGTCCGTGTCCGTGTCCGTGTCATTATCCCTGGGGTATTGAGTCCAGGATGCCATTTGTGTCCCCTCAAATTGCCTCCCTTATCTCCACCTTGGGATCGTGTCAGTGTCCATGTGTGTCTTGATTCCGTGTGTGTCTTGAGTCCGCGTGTGTCTTGAGTCCGTGTGTGTCTTGAGTCCGTGTGTGTCTTGAGTCCGTGTGTGTCTTGATTCCGCGTGTGTCTTGAGTCCGTGTGTGTCTTGAGTCCGTGTGTGTCTTTAGTCCGTGTGTGTCTTGAGTCCGCGTGTGTCTTGAGTCCGTGTGTGTCTTGATTCCGCGTGTGTCTTGAGTCCGCGTGTGTCTTGATTCCGTGTGTGTCTTGAGTCCGCGTGTGTCTTGAGTCCGTGTGTGTCTTGAGTCTGCGTGTGTCTTGAGTCCGTGTGTGTCTTGATTCCGCGTGTGTCTTGAGTCCTGTGTGTCCGGGTGTCTTTGGGGTTTTGGGTCCAGGAAGCTATTTGTGTCGACCCAAATTGCCTCCCTTCTCCCCACCTGAAATCCAGGTGAATTGAAAGACCTGCCCGAGGTCAGTGGATCCAGGTATCCGTCCGTGGGCCCCCGGATTTCAACCCTTCCCCACATTCCAAGGGGTCAGTCAATCAATCTTCAGCTATCCAGAGAATCTATCGAAACTGATGCTCCTACAGGAGGGGACACACAGATAATTCTGTGCCCTGTACTTGCAACCGTTCCGACAGGCTCGAACGCAGGTCTATCCGGATTAAGAACATGTTCTATCCGACTAGGCCACGCTGGAGTTGCCTTCTGAATCAAATTTTGCACTTGTATTTATATCTCGTAGTAAGGTTAGTTAGTGTCTATTTATCAACATTTGCAATGATTGACGTGTGAAGTTGTGAGTTTGTGTTGACAGATAGAAATTCATAACAGCTTATTCGATGAGGTTGCAGTCCAGTGAGGCAGTTTCATGAATGAATATTGGAGAATTTAGGCAAACTGACGTGTGTGTGTGTGTGTGTGTGTGTGGTGTGTGTGTGTGTGTGTGTGTGTGTGTGTGTGTGTGTGTGTGTGTGTGTGTGTGTGTGTGTGTGTTTAAAGGTATGTATTATTTAATATTTAGTGTGGTGTGTGTGTGTGTCCAAATGAGTTTGTGAATGGTAAACAAGCAATCCAATACCTAATATGTGCTAATCTAGGCCTCGTTTTGTATACATATATATATGTGTTTACTAGGGAATGAAAATCCGGTTTGTTTAATTCTAAGTTTTTTCAACAATAAATAGTACATACGCGAACGAACGGTTCGGCTGGGTAAGTATAGCGTTGTGGCGGCCATTTTCTCTGTTAGGCTGGGGTTGGGGGAAGGGGGGGGTTGGTCTCTGGTAATTGTGGTATAGGGGTAGTTATATTTGGGCCTCGGTTGGGGGGTAGGGTGTTGGTAGGGGGGTGGGGGCCCAGGGAGCAGCAGAGGGGGGACCTGAGGGAGAGGCATGGAGTTGCTAGTTAATCATTAAGATATTAATTTGTGGAGATAGGTTATATAAGGAAAGATGTTTAGGAAGGAATAAGAAAAGTGTTTGGAACTGATGAAAGTATATGAGTTATAGTGATTCATGTTACAAGAAAGATATGTGCTTTAAAAGGTGAAGAGATTTGTAAAGGACTTTATCTGCTTAATAATATATTAATTAACGGTAAATGACCATTGGAGATAGATATTCAACAGCATAATGAGTGGACAAGTTTTAGCAGGAAGGCCGGCACAGAGAGAGAGAATGGACCGATAAATAGTTAGACATTTTTTCTTGAATGGTATACTCTAATAATCATAGGTACATATTTCAGAGCGCGACATTCTTGCGCGCGCGCGCGCACACACACATATACACACACACTCACACACACACACACACACACACACACACACACACACACACACACACACACACACACACACACACACACACACACACATATATATATACAAACATACATACAGTCTCGACAGTCAAATTGCAGAAACTGTCACAATTATGACAAGGATCACTCATATTGGATATATACACACACAGATAAATTCACGTGGATAAGTCACTCCAATTACACGTATGTACACACACAGACAACATATTTCAGTGAGTGTGGCCCATAGTATACATTAATACTCACACATGGCAGCCCATTCACTATTAATTGGTGTACATATTCATTCACACACATGTTAATGTGTCTCTTTCTTATAAAATACACACACACTGAAAGGAATCTTTGAGAACATTATATACCACATATGTCAGACCAATCCTGAAGTATGCAGCTCCAGCATGGAGTCCACATCTAGTCAAGCATAAGACTAAACTGGAAAAGGTTCAAAGGTTTGCCACCAGACTAGAACCCGAGCTAAGAGGTATGAGCTACGAGGAGAGACTACGGGAATTAAACCTCACTTCGTTGGAAGACAGAAGAGTTAAGGGGGACATAATCACCACATTCAAGATTCTCATGGGAATCGATAAGGTAGATGAAGGTAGGCTATTTAACACAAAGGGCACACGTACTAGGGGACACAGGTGGAAACTGAGTGCCCAAATGAGACACAGAGATATTAGAAAGAACTTTTTTAGTGTCAGAGTAGTTGACAAATGGAATGCATTAGGAAGTGATGTGGTGGAGGCTGACTCCATACACAGTTTCAAGTGTAGATATGATAGAGCCCAATAGGCTCAGGAACTAGTACTCCTGTTGATTGACGGTTGAGAGGCGGGACCAAAGAGCCAGAACTCAACCCCCGCAAGCACAATAAGGTGAGTACAATTAGGTGAGTACACACAAACTCATTGTTAATTTTCCCTGGAACACAACCCGACAAACCGTTTAACAACCAGGTACCCATTCACTGCTTCGTGAAGATAATCGTTAAGTTAAGGATTGGTGCCTAGTCAATCCGCTCTTCCCCTGCCAGCCAGGATATGTACCCAGGCGAAATCGCTTGCGAAGCGCGAGGTGAGTGCCTTACCACTGATCCACAGGGACTGCCCAAATATGAATGCCATCAGCAGCACTAGCAGTTGGTGTTACCAGGCAGGTTACCCATCCAATTACTAACCAAATTGAAAGTTGCTTAACTTGGCTAATGGGACGAGAAGCAGTGTCCTTTAAGTGGTAGTATGGCCGTTGTTATTGTATACAAGTGGTAACCAATAACTTGTGAGTGAGTGAGTGAGTGAGTGATGATAATGGTAACTGCGGCGGAGGATACTCACACATACCAGCCAATTCTCCATTAATGATAGTTCTTATAGTCAAACAAACCAACCAAAAGTGGACTATTGCACCAACATGGAAATGTTTGGATGCCATTGATCTCGCACAAATCGCTTATAAATGCCACCCGCCGCTATTTATAAAACCTAAACAATCCTCTTCTAATCACGAATGATTACTCTTAGGCCTTGGATTATGTTCACTTAGGCTTCATTGAGTCAATACATATAACTTCTTTGGTCTCCAACACCCACCCCACAAGGTTAAACTAACCCTCACTCACCAGGATGCTAGTAGCTCACTAACTCCTGGATACCTATTTACTGCTAGGTGAACAGGTGCATTGGGTGATAGGAAACGCTACCAACAATTACAGCCCTGCCCGACCGCGATTCGAACCCTGGAATCCCTTATTGAGAGTCGAGAAGGAACACATCATTCATGTTACATATATGTGTACTCACCTATTTGTGCCAGGAGGATCAAGCATTAATCTTAGAGTCTGCCTTTAAGCCGTCAGTTGTTTATAGCAATAACTCTTGGCCTATTTCCTAACTTAACCTAGCCTAACCTATACCCTACCCTAACCTATAACCTACCACAATCTAAAACCAAACCTAATATAACCTAACCTAATCTAAACCTAACCTAGCCTACACCGAAACCCAATCTACCTAACTTACCTAACTAAGCTAACCTAACCAAACCTAACCTAACTAACCTAACCTAACTAACCTAACCTAACCTAACCTAACTAACCTAACCTAACTAATCTAACCTAACCTAACTAACGTAACCTAACCTAACCTAACCTAACCTAACCAAACCTAACCTAACTAACCTAACCTAACCTAATCTATCCTAACTTAACTAACCTAACCTAAACCTAACCAAACCTAACCTAACTAACCTAACCTAACCTAACCTAACCTAAACCTAACCTAACCTAACTTAACCAAACCTAACCTAACCAAACTTAACCTAACCTAACCTAACCTAACCAAACCTAACCTAACTAACCTAACCTAACCTAACTAACCTAACCTAAACCTAACCAAACCTAACCTAACTAACCTAACCAAACTTAACCTAACCTAACCAAACTTAACCTAGCCTAACCAAACTTAACCTAACCTAGGGGCTGGTCCCAAACCTGCACACAGAAATAACATCTCATGAGACCAGAAGACATGGCAGGATGTGCAGAATACCCCCGTTGAAAAACAGAGGTGCAACTGGTACTCTGAGAGAGAACTCTATCAACATCAGAGGTCCGAGACTGTTCAACACGCTTCCACTACACATAAGGGGCATAACTGGCCGACCCCTCACAGTGTTCAAGAGAGAACTGGATAAGCACCTCCAAAGGATACCTGATCAACCAGGCTGTGACTCATACGTCAGGCTGCGAGTAGCCGCGTCCAACAGCCTGGTTGATCAGTCCGGCAACCAGGAAGCCTGGTCGACGACCGGGCCGCGGGGACGCTAAGCCCCGGAAGCACCTCAAGGTAAGGTAACCTAACCTAACCTAACCAAACCTAACCTAACTAACCTAACCTAACCTAACTAACCTAACCTAAACCTAACTAAACCTAACCTAACTAACCTAACCAAACTTAACCTAACCTAACCAAACTTAACCTAACCTAACCTAACCTAATCTAACCTAACCAAACCTAACCTAACCAAACTTAACCTAACCTAACCTAACCTAACCTAACCTAACCAAACTTAACCTAACCTAACCTAACCAACACCCACCTCACAAGATCGAACACCTAAACTGACCCTGACTGACCCTCACCAGGATGCAATCCTACATGAAGCTCACAACTCCTGGATACCTGTTTACTGCTAGGAGAACAGAGGCATTAGGTGATAGGAAACGCTACCAATAATTTCAGTCCTGCCTGGCCGGGTTTCGATCCAGGAATCCCCGATCGTTAGTCTAGAAGGAACACATACATGTTTCATATTTCTGTGTACTCACCTATTTGTACTTGCAGGACTGAGCATCAGTTTTTGAACGCTGACAATATAGCCGCCGGTTGTTTAAAGCAATGACTCCTGGTCTATTTTCCTGTCATATCAACTTTTAAAATTATGAATGGAGTTTGCATCTACAACTGTGGGTTTTTGTAAGTTTGTTCTCACCTAGTTGTATTCACCTAGTTGTGTTTGCTAGGTTTGATATTCAGATCTTTGGTCCCACCTCTCAACCATCAATCAATTGCCCAAGTAGTTTTCCAGAAGTTATGTAACTCATAACTCTCAGCTCTGTTAGAAAAAAGGCTGGGGCTGCATATTCAATTATTTGTCTCGCATAGGTTGAAAAAAAGGTTCATTCTTCTTTACACGTTAGAAATGTTACTTTGAACATGTTCTATCCAAGTCGGATAGAACATATTCTTAATCCGGATAGACCTGCGTTCGAGCCTGGCGAAACGGTTGCAATTACAGGGCATATATTGTCCTCTCCTGTAGCAGCATCAGGTTCGATAGATTCTCTGGACAGCCGATGATTGACCTTCTGGCAGTTCTCACGTTGACAAATTTAAAACTGTTTTTTTGATAAAAATAAACGGCACATTCCTTAGATGTTTAAATTTTTTATCTCTGTCCGTGTATGTGTCTTGAGTTGAATTTTGATTCCTTGTGTTTCTTGATTCCTTGTGTTTCTTGATTCCTTGTGTTTCTTGATTCCGTGTGTGTCTTGAATCCGTTTGTGTCTTGATTCCTTGTGTTTCTTGATTCCGTGTGTGCCTTGATTCCTTGTGTGTCTTGATTCCTTGTGTTTCTTGATTCAGTGTGTGTCTTGATTCCGTGTGTGTCTTGATTCCGTCTGTGCCTTGATTCCTTGTGTTTCTTGATTCTGTGTGTGTCTTGATTCCTTGTGTTTCTTGATTCCGTGTGTGTCTTGATTCCGTGTGTGTCTTGATTCCGTGTGTGTCTTGATTCCGTCTGTGCCTTGATTCCTTGTGTTTCTTGATTCCGTGTGTGTCTTGATTCCGTTTGTGTCTTGATTCCTTGTGTTTCTTGATTCCGTGTGTTTCTTGATTCCGTGTGTGTCTTGATTCCGTGTGTTTCTTGATTCCGTGTGTGTCTTGATTCCGTGTGTGTCTTGATTCCGTGTGTGTCTTGATTCCGTGTGGGTCCTGATTCCTTGTGTTTCTTTATTCCTTGTGTTTCTTGATTCCGTGTTTGTCTTGATTCCGTCTGTGCCTTGATTCCTTATGTGTCTTGATTTCGTGTGTGTCTCCTGAGTGTGTCTTGTTTCCGTGTGTGTCTTGATTCCGTATGTTCCCGTGTCCGTCAGAGTCTTAGGTTAGTCTTAGGTTAGGTTAGGTTAGGTTAGGTTAGTTAGTGTCCGTGTCAATGTCTATGTCATTGTCCCTGGGGTTTTGAGTCCAGGATGCCATTTGTGTCCCCTCAAATTGCCTCCCTTATCTCCACCTTGGGATCGTGTCAGTGTCCATGTGTGTCTTGATTCTGTGTGTGTCTTGAGTCCGAGTGTATCTTGAGTCCGTTTGTGTCTTGATTCTGTGAGTGTCTTGAGTCCGTGTGTGTCTTGATTCTGTGTGTGTCTTGAGTCCGTGTGTGTCTTGAGTACGTGTATTGATTCCGTGTGTCCGTGTCCGTTAGAGTCTATGAGTGTCCGTGTCCGTGTCCGTGTCCGTGTCATTATCCCTGGGGTATTGAGTCCAGGATGCCATTTGTGTCCCCTCAAATTGCCTCCCTTATCTCCACCTTGGGATCGTGTCAGTGTCCATGTGTGTCTTGATTCCGTGTGTGTCTTGAGTCCGCGTGTGTCTTGAGTCCGTGTGTGTCTTGAGTCCGTGTGTGTCTTGAGTCCGTGTGTGTCTTGATTCCGCGTGTGTCTTGAGTCCGTGTGTGTCTTGAGTCCGTGTGTGTCTTTAGTCCGTGTGTGTCTTGAGTCCGCGTGTGTCTTGAGTCCGTGTGTGTCTTGATTCCGCGTGTGTCTTGAGTCCGCGTGTGTCTTGATTCCGTGTGTGTCTTGAGTCCGCGTGTGTCTTGAGTCCGTGTGTGTCTTGAGTCTGCGTGTGTCTTGAGTCCGTGTGTGTCTTGATTCCGCGTGTGTCTTGAGTCCTGTGTGTCCGGGTGTCTTTGGGGTTTTGGGTCCAGGAAGCTATTTGTGTCGACCCAAATTGCCTCCCTTCTCCCCACCTGAAATCCAGGTGAATTGAAAGACCTGCCCGAGGTCAGTGGATCCAGGTATCCGTCCGTGGGCCCCCGGATTTCAACCCTTCCCCACATTCCAAGGGGTCAGTCAATCAATCTTCAGCTATCCAGAGAATCTATCGAAACTGATGCTCCTACAGGAGGGGACACACAGATAAATCTGTGCCCTGTACTTGCAACCGTTCCGACAGGCTCGAACGCAGGTCTATCCGGATTAAGAACATGTTCTATCCGACTAGGCCACGCTGGAGTTGCCTTCTGAATCAAATTTTGCACTTGTATTTATATCTCGTAGTAAGGTTAGTTAGTGTCTATTTATCAACATTTGCAATGATTGACGTGTGAAGTTGTGAGTTTGTGTTGACAGATAGAAATTCATAACAGCTTATTCGATGAGGTTGCAGTCCAGTGAGGCAGTTTCATGAATGAATATTGGAGAATTTAGGCAAACTGACGTGTGTGTGTGTGTGTGTGTGTGTGTGTGTGTGTGTGTGTGTGTGTGTGTGTGTGTGTGTGTGTGTGTGTGTGTTTAAAGGTATGTATTATTTAATATTTAGTGTGGTGTGTGTGTGTGTCCAAATGAGTTTGTGAATGGTAAACAAGCAATCCAATACCTAATATGTGCTAATCTAGGCCTCGTTTTGTATACATATATATATGTGTTTACTAGGGAATGAAAATCCGGTTTGTTTAATTCTAAGTTTTTTCAACAATAAATAGTACATACGCGAACGAACGGTTCGGCTGGGTAAGTATAGCGTTGTGGCGGCCATTTTCTCTGTTAGGCTGGGGTTGGGGGAAGGGGGGGGTTGGTCTCTGGTAATTGTGGTATAGGGGTAGTTATATTTGGGCCTCGGTTGGGGGGTAGGGTGTTGGTAAGGGGGTGGGGGCCCAGGGAGCAGCAGAGGGGGGACCTGAGGGAGAGGCATGGAGTTGCTAGTTAATCATTAAGATATTAATTTGTGGAGATAGGTTATATAAGGAAAGATGTTTAGGAAGGAATAAGAAAAGTGTTTGGAACTGATGAAAGTATATGAGTTATAGTGATTCATGTTAGAAGAAAGATATGTGCTTTAAAAGGTGAAGAGATTTGTAAAGGACTTTATCTGCTTAATAATATATTAATTAACGGTAAATGACCATTGGAGATAGATATTCAACAGCATAATGAGTGGACAAGTTTTAGCAGGAAGGCCGGCACAGAGAGAGAGAATGGACCGATAAATAGTTAGACATTTTTTCTCGAATGGTATACTCTAATAATCATAGGTACATATTTCAGAGCGCGACATTCGTGCGCGCGCGCGCGCACACACACATATACACACACACTCACACACACACACACACACACACACACACACACACACACACACACACACACACACACACACACACACACACACACACACACACATATATATATACAAACATACATACAGTCTCGACAGTCAAATTGCAGAAACTGTCACAATTATGACAAGGATCACTCATATTGGATATATACACACACAGATAAATTCACGTGGATAAGTCACTCCAATTACACGTATGTACACACACAGACAACATATTTCAGTGAGTGTGGCCCATAGTATACATTAATACTCACACATGGCAGCCCATTCACTATTAATTGGTGTACATATTCATTCACACACATGTTAATGTGTCTCTTTCTTATAAAATACACACACACTGAAAGGAATCTTTGAGAACATTATATACCACATATGTCAGACCAATCCTGAAGTATGCAGCTCCAGCATGGAGTCCACATCTAGTCAAGCATAAGACTAAACTGGAAAAGGTTCAAAGGTTTGCCACCAGACTAGAACCCGAGCTAAGAGGTATGAGCTACGAGGAGAGACTACGGGAATTAAACCTCACTTCGTTGGAAGACAGAAGAGTTAAGGGGGACATAATCACCACATTCAAGATTCTCATGGGAATTGATAAGGTAGATGAAGGTAGGCTATTTAACACAAAGGGCACACGTACTAGGGGACACAGGTGGAAACTGAGTGCCCAAATGAGACACAGAGATATTAGAAAGAACTTTTTTAGTGTCAGAGTAGTTGACAAATGGAATGCATTAGGAAGTGATGTGGTGGAGGCTGACTCCATACACAGTTTCAAGTGTAGATATGATAGAGCCCAATAGGCTCAGGAACTAGTACTCCTGTTGATTGACGGTTGAGAGGCGGGACCAAAGAGCCAGAACTCAACCCCCGCAAGCACAATAAGGTGAGTACAATTAGGTGAGTACACACAAACTCATTGTTAATTTTCCCTGGAACACAACCCGACAAACCGTTTAACAACCAGGTACCCATTCACTGCTTCGTGAAGATAATCGTTAAGTTAAGGATTGGTGCCTAGTCAATCCGCTCTTCCCCTGCCAGCCAGGATATGAACCCAGGCGAAATCGCTTGCGAAGCGCGAGGTGAGTGCCTTACCACTGATCCACAGGGACTGCCCAAATATGAATGCCATCAGCAGCACTAGCAGTTGGTGTTACCAGGCAGGTTACCCATCCAATTACTAACCAAATTGAAAGTTGCTTAACTTGGCTAATGGGACGAGAAGCAGTGTCCTTTAAGTGGTAGTATGGCCGTTGTTATTGTATACAAGTGGTAACCAATAACTTGTGAGTGAGTGAGTGAGTGAGTGATGATAATGGTAACTGCGGCGGAGGATACTCACACATACCAGCCAATTCTCCATTAATGATAGTTCTTATAGTCAAACAAACCAACCAAAAGTGGACTATTGCACCAACATGGAAATGTTTGGATGCCATTGATCTCGCACAAATCGCTTATAAATGCCACCCGCCGCTATTTATAAAACCTAAACAATCCTCTTCTAATCACGAATGATTACTCTTAGGCCTTGGATTATGTTCACTTAGGCTTCATTGAGTCAATACATATAACTTCTTTGGTCTCCAACACCCACCCCACAAGGTTAAACTAACCCTCACTCACCAGGATGCTAGTAGCTCACTAACTCCTGGATACCTATTTACTGCTAGGTGAACAGGTGCATTGGGTGATAGGAAACGCTACCAACAATTACAGCCCTGCCCGACCGCGATTCGAACCCTGGAATCCCTTATTGAGAGTCGAGAAGGAACACATCATTCATGTTACATATATGTGTACTCACCTATTTGTGCCAGGAGGATCAAGCATTAATCTTAGAGTCTGCCTTTAAGCCGTCAGTTGTTTATAGCAATAACTCTTGGCCTATTTCCTAACTTAACCTAGCCTAACCTATACCCTACCCTAACCTATAACCTACCACAATCTAAAACCAAACCTAATATAACCTAACCTAATCTAAACCAAACCTAGCCTACACCGAAACCCAATCTACCTAACTTACCTAACTAAGCTAACCTAACCAAACCTAACCTAACTAACCTAACCTAACTAACCTAACCTAACCTAACCTAACTAACCTAACCTAACTAATCTAACCTAACCTAACTAACGTAACCTAACCTAACCTAACCTAACCTAACCAAACCTAACCTAACTAACCTAACCTAACCTAATCTATCCTAACTTAACTAACCTAACCTAAACCTAACCAAACCTAACCTAACTAACCTAACCTAACCTAACCTAACCTAAACCTAACCTAACCTAACTTAACCAAACCTAACCTAACCAAACTTAACCTAACCTAACCTAACCTAACCAAACCTAACCTAACTAACCTAACCTAACCTAACTAACCTAACCTAAACCTAACCAAACCTAACCTAACTAACCTAACCAAACTTAACCTAACCTAACCAAACTTAACCTAGCCTAACCAAACTTAACCTAACCTAGGGGCTGGTCCCAAACCTGCACACAGAAATAACATCTCATGAGACCAGAAGACATGGCAGGATGTGCAGAATACCCCCGTTGAAAAACAGAGGTGCAACTGGTACTCTGAGAGAGAACTCTATCAACATCAGAGGTCCGAGACTGTTCAACACGCTTCCACTACACATAAGGGGCATAACTGGCCGACCCCTCACAGTGTTCAAGAGAGAACTGGATAAGCACCTCCAAAGGATACCTGATCAACCAGGCTGTGACTTATACGTCAGGCTGCGAGCAGCCGCGTCCAACAGCCTGGTTGATCAGTCCGGCAACCAGGAAGCCTGGTCGACGACCGGGCCGCGGGGACGCTAAGCCCCGGAAGCACCTCAAGGTAAGGTAACCTAACCTAACCTAACCAAACCTAACCTAACTAACCTAACCTAACCTAACTAACCTAACCTAAACCTAACCAAACCTAACCTAACTAACCTAACCAAACTTAACCTAACCTAACCAAACTTAACCTAACCTAACCAAACTTAACCTAACCTAACCTAACCTAATCTAACCTAACCAAACCTAACCTAACCAAACTTAACCTAACCTAACCTAACCTAACCTAACCAAACTTAACCTAACCTAACCTATCCAACACTCACCTCACAAGATCGAACACCTAAACTGACCGTGACTGACCCTCACCAGGATGCAACCCTACATGAAGCTCACAACTCCTGGATACCTGTTTACTGCTAGGAGAACAGAGGCATTAGGTGATAGGAAACGCTACCAATAATTTCAGTCCTGCCTGGCCGGGTTTCGATCCAGGAATCCCCGATCGTTAGTCTAGAAGGAACACATACATGTTTCATATTTCTGTGTACTCACCTATTTGTACTTGCAGGACTGAGCATCAGTTTTTGAACGCTGACAATATAGCCGCCGGTTGTTTAAAGCAATGACTCCTGGTCTATTTTCCTGTCATATCAACTTTTAAAATTATGAATGGAGTTTGCATCTACAACTGTGGATTTTTGTAAGTTTGTTCTCACCTAGTTGTATTCACCTAGTTGTGTTTGCTAGGTTTGATATTCAGATCTTTGGTCCCACCTCTCAACCATCAATCAATTGCTCAAGTAGTTTTCCAGTAGTTATGTAACTCATAACTCTCAGCTCTGTTGGAAAAAAGGCTGGGGCTGCATATTCAATTATTTGTCTCGCATAGGTTGAAAAAAAGGTTCATTCTTCTTTACACGTTAGAAATGTTACTTTGAACATGTTCTATCCAAGTCGGATAGAACATATTCTTAATCCGGATAGACCTGCGTTCGAGCCTGTCGAAACGGTTGCAATTACAGGGCACATATTGTCCTCTCCTGTAGCAGCATCAGGTTCGATAGATTCTCTGGACAGCCGATGATTGACCTTCTGGCAGTTCTCACGTTGACAAATTTAAAACTGTTTTTTTGATAAAAAAAAACGGCACATTCCTTAGATGTTTAAATTTTTTATCTCTGTCCGTGTATGTGTCTTGAGTTGAGTTTTGATTCCTTGTGTTTCTTGATTCCTTGTGTTTCTTGATTCCTTGTGTTTCTTGATTCCGTGTGTGTCTTGAATCCGTTTGTGTCTTGATTCCTTGTGTTTCTTGATTCCTTGTGTTTCTTGATTCCTTGTGTTTCTTGATTCCGTGTGTGTCTTGAATCCGTTTGTGTCTTGATTCCTTGTGTTTCTTGATTCCGTGTGTGCCTTGATTCCTTGTGTGTCTTGATTCCTTGTGTTTCTTGATTCAGTGTGTGTCTTGATTCCGTGTGTGTCTTGATTCCGTCTGTGCCTTGGTTCCTTGTGTTTCTTGATTCCGTGTGTGTCTTGATTCCTTGTGTTTCTTGATTCCGTGTGTGTCTTTATTCCGTCTGTGCCTTGATTCCTTGTGTTTCTTGATTCCGTGTGTGTCTTGATTCCGTTTGTGTCTTGATTCCTTGTGTTTCTTGATTCCGTGTGTGCCTTGATTCCTTGTGTTTCTTGATTCCGTGTGTGTCTTGATTCCGTGTGTTTCTTGATTCCGTGTGTGTCTTGATTCCGTGTGTGTCTTGATTCCGTGTGTGTCTTGATTCCGTGTGTGTCCTAATTCCTTGTGTTTCTTGATTCCTTGTGTTTCTTGATTCCGTGTGTGTCTTGATTCCGTCTGTGCCTTGATTCCTTGTGTTTCTTGATTCCGTGTGTGTCTTGATTCCGTTTGTGTCTTGATTCCTTGTGTTTCTTGATTCCGTGTGTGTCTTGATTCCGTTTGTGTCTTGATTCCTTGTGTCTCTTGATTCCGTGTGTGCCCTGATTCCTTGTGTTTCTTGATTCCGTGTGTGTCTTGATTCCGTTTGTGTCTTGATTCCTTGTGTCTCATGATTCCGTGTGTGCCTTGATTTCTTGTGTTTCTTGATTCCTTGTGTGTCTTGATTCCGTGTGTTTCTTGATTCCAAGTGTGTCTTGATTCCGTGTGTGTCTTGATTCCGTGTGTGTCTTGATTCCGTGTGGGTCCTGATTCCTTGTGTTTCTTGATTCCTTGTGTTTCTTGATTCCGTGTTTGTCTTGATTCCGTCTGTGCCTTGATTCCTTATGTGTCTTGATTTCGTGTGTGTCTCCTGAGTGTGTCTTCTTTCCTCGTGTGTCTTGATTCCGTATGTTCCCGTGTCCGTCAGAGTCTTAGGTTAGTCTTAGGTTAGGTTAGGTTAGGTTAGTTAGTGTCCGTGTCAATGTCTATGTCATTGTCCCCGGGGTTTTGAGTCCAGGATGCCATTTGTGTCCCCTCAAATTGCCTCCCTTATCTCCACCTTGGGATCGTGTCAGTGTCCATGTGTGTCTTGATTCTGTGTGTGTCTTGAGTCCGTGTGTATCTTGAGTCCGTTTGTGTCTTGATTCTGTGTGTGTCTTGAGTCCGTGTGTGTCTTGAGTACGTGTATTGATTCCGTGTGTCCGTGTCCGTTAGAGTCTAAGAGTGTCCGTATCCGTGTCCGTGTCCGTGTCATTATCCCTGGGGTATTGAGTCCAGGATGCCATTTGTGTCCCCTCAAATTGCCTCCCTTATCTCCACCTTGGGATCGTGTCAGTGTCCATGTGTGTCTTGATTCCGTGTGTGTCTTGATTCCGTGTGTGTCTTGAGTCCGCGTGTGTCTTGAGTCCGTGTGTGTCTTGAGTCCGTGTGTGTCTTGAGTCCGTGTGTGTCTTGATTCCGCGTGTGTCTTGAGTCCGTGTGTGTCTTTAGTCCGTGTGTGTCTTGAGTCCGCGTGTGTCTTGAGTCCGTGTGTGTCTTGATTCCGCGTGTGTCTTGAGTCCGCGTGTGTCTTGATTCCGTGTGTGTCTTGAGTCCGCGTGTGTCTTGAGTCCGTGTGTGTCTTGAGTCTGCGTGTGTCTTGAGTCCGTGTGTGTCTTGATTCCGCGTGTGTCTTGAGTCCTGTGTGTCCGGGTGTCTTTGGGGTTTTGGGTCCAGGAAGCTATTTGTGTCGACCCAAATTGCCTCCCTTCTTCCCACCTGAAATCCAGGTGAATTGAAAGACCTGCCCGAGGTCAGTGGATCCAGGTGTCCGTCCGTGGGCCCCCGGATTTCAACCCTTCCCCACATTCCAAGGGGTCAGTCAATCAATCTTCAGCTATCCAGAGAATCTATCGAAACTGATGCTCCTACAGGAGGGGACACACAGATAAATCTGTGCCCTGTACTTGCAACCGTTCCGACAGGCTCGAACGCAGGTCTATCCGGATTAAGAACATGTTCTATCCGACTAGGCCACGCTGGAGTTGCCTTCTGAATCAAATTTTGCACTTGTATTTATATCTCGTAGTAAGGTTAGTTAGTGTCTATTTATCAACATTTGCAATGATTGACGTGTGAAGTTGTGAGTTTGTGTTGACAGATAGAAATTCATAACAGCTTATTCGATGAGGTTGCAGTCCAGTGAGGCAGTTTCATGAATGAATATTGGAGAATTTAGGCAAACTGACGTGTGTGTGTGTGTGTGTGTGTGTGTGTGTGTGTGTGTGTGTGTGTGTGTGTGTGTGTGTGTGTGTGTGTGTGTGTGTGTGTGTGTGTGTGTGTGTGTGTGTTTAAAGGTATGTATTATTTAATATTTAGTGTGGTGTGTGTGTGTGTCCAAATGAGTTTGTGAATGGTAAACAAGCAATCCAATACCTAATATGTGCTAATCTAGGCCTCGTTTTGTATACATATATATATGTGTTTACTAGGGAATGAAAATCCGGTTAGTTTTATTCTAAGTTTTTTCAACAATAAATAGTACATACGCGAACGAACGGTTCGGCTGGGTAAGTATAGCGTTGTGGCGGCCATTTTCTCTGTTAGGCGGGGGCTGGGGGAAGGGGGGGGTTGGTCTCTGGTAATTGTGGTATAGGGGTAGTTATATTTGGGCCTCGTTTGGGGGGTAGGGTGTTGGTAGGGGGGTGGGGGCCCAGGGAGCAGCAGAGGGGGGACCTGAGGGAGAGGCATGGAGTTGCTAGTTAATCATTAAGATATTAATTTGTGGAGATAGGTTATATAAGGAAAGATGTTTAGGAAGGAATAAGAAAAGTGTTTGGAACTGATGAAAGTATATGAGTTATAGTGATTCATGTTAGAAGAAAGATATGTGCTTTAAAAGGTGAAGAGATTTGTAAAGGACTTTATCTGCTTAATAATATATTAATTAACGGTAAATGACCATTGGAGATAGATATTCAACAGCATAATGAGTGGACAAGTTTTAGCAGGAAGGCCGGCACAGAGAGAGAGAATGGACCGATAAATAGTTAGACATTTTTTCTCGAATGGTATACTCTAATAATCATAGGTACATATTTCAGAGCGCGACATTCGTGCGCGCGCGCGCGCGCGCACACACACGTATACACACACACTCTCACACACACACACACACACACACACACACACACACACACACACACACACACACACACACACACACACACACACATATATATATATATATATATATATATATACAAACATACATACAGTCTCGACAGTCAAATTGCAGAAACTGACACAATTATGACAAGGATCACTCATATTGGATATATACACACACAGATAAATTCACGTGGATAAGTCACTCCAATTACACGTATGTACACACACAGACAACATATTTCAGTGAGTGTGGCCCATAGTATACATTAATACTCACACATGGCAGCCCATTCACTATTAATTGGTGTACATATTCATTCACACACATGTTTATGTGTCACTTTCTTATAAAATACACACACACTGAAAGGAATCTTTGAGAACATTATATACCACATATGTCAGACCAATCCTGAAGTATGCAGCTCCAGCATGGAGTCCACATCTAGTCAAGCATAAGACTAAACTGGAAAAGGTTCAAAGGTTTGCCACCAGACTAGAACCCGAGCTAAGAGGTATGAGCTACGAGGAGAGACTACGGGAATTAAACCTCACTTCGTTGGAAGACAGAAGAGTTAAGGGGGACATGATCACCACATTCAAGATTCTCATGGGAATCGATAAGGTAGATGAAGGTAGGCTACTTAACACAAAGGGGACACGTACTAGGGGACACAGGTGGAAACTGAGTGCCCAAATGAGACACAGAGATATTAGAAAGAACTTTTTTAGTGTCAGAGTAGTTGACAAATGGAATGCATTAGGAAGTGATGTGGTGGAGGCTGACTCCATACACAGTTTCAAGTGTAGATATGATAGAGCCCAATAGGCTCAGGAACTAGTACTCCTGTTGATTGACGGTTGAGAGGCGGGACCAAAGAGCCAGAGCTCAACCCCCGCAAGCACAATAAGGTGAGTAAAATTAGGTGAGTACACACAAACTCATTGTTAATTTTCCCTGGAACACAACCCGACAAACCGTTTAACAACCAGGTACCCATTCACTGCTTCGTGAAGATAATCGTTAAGTTAAGGATTGGTGCCTAGTCAATCCGCTCTTCCCCTGCCAGCCAGGATATGAACCCAGGCGAAATCGCTTGCGAAGCGCGAGGTGAGTGCCTTACCACTGATCCACAGAGACTGCCCAAATATGAATGCCATCAGCAGCACTAGCAGTTGGTGTTACCAGGCAGGTTACCCATCCAATTACTAACCAAATTGAAAGTTGCTTAACTTGGCTAATGGGACGAGAAGCAGTGTCCTTTAAGTGGTAGTATGGCCGTTGTTATTGTATACAAGTGGTAACCAATAACTTGTGAGTGAGTGAGTGATGATAATGGTAACTGCGGCGGAGGATACTCACACATACCAGCCAATTCTCCATTAATGATAGTTCTTATAGTCAAACAAACCAACCAAAAGTGGACTATTGCACCAACATGGAAATGTTTGGATGCCATTGATCTCGCACAAATCGCTTATAAATGCCACCCGCCGCTATTTATAAAACCTAAACAATCCTCTTCTAAGCACGAATGATTACTCTTAGGCCTTGGATTATGTTCACTTAGGCTTCATTGAGTCAATACATATAACTTCTTTGAGTCGGGGGACAGGCAGACAGGCAGTCTATATATACATGTTAGGCTTATAAAGTGGTCTCCAACACCCACCCCACAAGGTTAAACTAACCCTCACTCACCAGGATGCTAGTAGCTCACTAACTCCTGGATACCTATTTACTGCTAGGTGAACAGGTGCATTGGGTGATAGGAAACGCTACCAACAATTACAGCCCTGCCCGACCGCGATTCGAACCCTGGAATCCCTTATTGAGAGTCGAGAAGGAACACATCATTCATGTTACATATATGTGTACTCACCTATTTGTGCCAGGAGGATCGAGCATTAATCTTAGAGTCTGCCTTTAAGCCGTCAGTTGTTTATAGCAATAACTCTTGGCCTATTTCCTAACTTAACCTAGCCTAACCTATACCCTACCCTAACCTATAACCTACCACAATCTAAAACCAAACCTAATATAACCTAACCTAATCTAAACCTAACCTAGCCTACACCTAAACCCAATCTACCTAACTTACCTAACTAAGCTAACCTAACCAAACCTAACCTAACTAACCTAACCTAACTAACCTAACCTAACCTAACCTAACTAGCCTAACCTAACTAATCTAACCTAACCTAACTAACGTAACCTAACCTAACCTAACCTAACCTAACCAAACCTAACCTAACTAACCTAACCTAACCTAACCTATCCTAACTTAACTAACCTAACCTAAACCTAACCAAACCTAACCTAACTAACCTAACCTAACCTAACCTAACCTAAACCTAACCTTACCTAACTTAACCAAACCTAACCTAACCAAACTAAACCTAACTTAACCTAACCTAACCAAACCTAACCTAACTAACCTAACCTAACCTAACTAACCTAACCTAAACCTAACCAAACCTAACCTAACTAACCGAACCAAACTTAACCTAACCTAACCAAACTTAACCTAGCCTAACCAAACTTAACCTAACCTAGGGGCTGGTCCCAAACCTGCACACAGAAATAACATCACATGAGACCAGAAGACATGGCAGGATGTGCAGAATACCCCCGTTGAAAAACAGAGGTGCAACTGGTACTCTGAGAGAGAACTCTATCAACATCAGAGGTCCGAGACTGTTCAACACGCTTCCACTACACATAAGGGGCATAACTGGCCGACCCCTCACAGTGTTCAAGAGAGAACTGGATAAGCACCTCCAAAGGATACCTGATCAACCAGGCTGTGACTCATACATCAGGCTGCGAGCAGCCGCGTCCAACAGCCTGGTTGATCAGTCCGGCAACCAGGAAGCCTGGTCGACGACCGGGCCGCGGGGACGCTAAGCCCCGGAAGCACCTCAAGGTAAGGTAACCTAACCTAACCTAACCAAACCTAACCTAACTAACCTAACCTAACCTAACTAACCTAACCTAAACCTAACCAAACCTAACCTAACTAACCTAACCAAACTTAACCTAACCTAACCAAACTTAACCTAACCTAACCAAACTTAACCTAACCTAACCAAATCTAACCTAACCAAACCTAACCTAACCAAACTTAACCTAACCTAACCTAACCTAACCTAACCAAACTTAACCTAACCTAACCTAACCAACACCCACCTCACAAGATCGAACACCTAAACTGACCCTGACTGACCCTCACCAGGATGCAACCCTACATGAAGCTCACAACTCCTGGATACCTGTTTACTGCTAGGAGAACAGAGGCATTAGGTGATAAGAAACGCTACCAATAATTTCAGTCCTGCCTGGCCGGGTTTCGATCCAGGAATCCCCGATCGTTAGTCTAGAAGGAACACATACATGTTTCATATTTCTGTGTACTCACCTATTTGTACTTGCAGGACTGAGCATCAGTTTTTGAACGCTGACAATATAGCCGCCGGTTGTTTAAAGCAATGACTCCTGGTCTATTTTCCTGTCATATCAACTTTTAAAATTATGAATGGAGATTGCATCTACAACTGTGGCTTTTTGTAAGTTTGTTCTCACCTAGTTGTATTCACCTAGTTGTGTTTGCTAGGTTTGATATTCAGATCTTTGGTCCCACCTCTCAACAATCAATCAATTGCTCAAGTAGTTTTCCAGTAGTTATGTAACTCATAACTCTCAGCTCTGTTGGAAAAAAGGCTGGGGCTGCATATTCAATTATTTGTCTCGCATAGGTTGAAAAAAAGGTTCATTCTTCTTTACACGTTAGAAATGTTACTTTGAACATGTTCTATCCAAGTCGGATAGAACATATTCTTAATCCGGATAGACCTGCGTTCGAGCCTGTCGAAACGGTTGCAATTACAGGGCACATATTGTCCTCTCCTGTAGCAGCATCAGGTTCGATAGATTCTCTGGACAGCCGATGATTGACCTTCTGGCAGTTCTCACGTTGACAAATTTAAAACTATGAAAAAAAAACGATAAAAGATAAAAAAAAACGGCACATTCCTTAGATGTTTAAATTTTTTATCTCTGTCCGTGTATGTGTCTTGAGTTGAGTTTTGATTCCTTGTGTTTCTTGATTCCTTGTGTTTCTTGATTCCTTGTGTTTCTTGATTCCGTGTGTGTCTTGAATCCGTTTGTGTCTTGATTCCTTGTGTTTCTTGATTCCGTGTGTGCCTTGATTCCTTGTGTGTCTTGATTCCTTGTGTTTCTTGATTCAGTGTGTGTCTTGATTCCGTGTGTGTCTTGATTCCGTCTGTGCCTTGATTCCTTGTGTTTCTTGATTCCGTAATTGTCTTGATTCCTTGTGTTTCTTGATTCCGTGTGTGTCTTGATTCCGTGTGTGTCTTGATTCCGTGTGTGTCTTGATTCCGTCTGTGCCTTGGTTCCTTGTGTTTCTTGATTCCGTGTGTGTCTTGATTCCTTGTGTTTCTTGATTCCGTGTGTGTCTTGATTCCGTTTGTGTCTTGATTCCTTGTGTTTCTTGATTCCGTGTGTGTCTTGATTCCTTGTGTTTCTTGATTCCGTGTGTGTCTTGATTCCGTCTGTGCCTTGATTCCTTGTGTTTCTTGATTCCGTGTGTGTCTTGATTCCTTGTGTGTCTTGATTCCGTCTGTGCCTTGATTCCTTGTGTTTCTTGATTCCGAATGTGTCTTGGTTCCGTGTGTGTCTTGATTCCGTGTGTGTCTTGATTCCGTGTGTGTCTTGATTCCGTCTGTGCCTTGATTCCTTGCGTTTCTTGATTCCGTGTGTGTCTTGATTCCGTTTGTGTCTTGATTCCTTGTGGTTCTTGATTCCGTGTGTGCCCTGATTCCTTGTGTTTCTTGATTCCGTGTGTGTCTTGATTCCGTTTGTGTCTTGATTCCGTGTGTGTCTTGATTCCGTGTGTGTCTTGATTCCGTGTGTGTCCTGATTCCTTGTGTTTCTTGATTCCTTGTGTTTCTTGATTCCGTGTGTGTCTTGATTCCGTCTGTGCCTTGATTCCTTATGTGTCTTGATTTCATGTGTGTCTCCTGAGTGTGTCTTGTTTCCGCGTGTGTGTTGATTCCGTATGTTCCCGTGTCCGTCAGAGTCTTAGGTTAGTCTTAGGTTAGGTTAGGTTAGGTTAGTTAGTGTCCGTGTCAATGTCTATGTCATTGTCCCCGGGGTTTTGAGTCCAGGATGCCATTTGTGTCCCCTCAAATTGCCTCCCTTATCTCCACCTTGGGATCGTGTCAGTGTCCATGTGTGTCTTGATTCTGTGTGTGTCTTGAGTCCGTGTGTATCTTGAGTCCGTTTGTGTCTTGATTCTGTGAGTGTCTTGAGTCCGTGTGTGTCTTGATTCTGTGTGTGTCTTGAGTCCGTGGGTGTCTTGAGTACGTGTGTTGATTCCGTGTGTCCGTGTCCGTTAGAGTCTATGAGTGTCCGTATCCGTGTCCGTGTCCGTGTCATTATCCCTGGGGTATTGAGTCCAGGATGCCATTTGTGTCCCCTCAAATTGCCTCCCTTATCTCCACCTTGGGATCGTGTCAGTGTCCATGTGTGTCTTGATTCCGTGTGTGTCTTGAGTCCGCGTGTGTCTTGAGTCCGTGTGTGTCTTGAGTCCGTGTGTGTCTTGAGTCCGTGTGTGTCTTGATTCCGCGTGTGTCTTGAGTCCGTGTGTGTCTTGAGTCCGTGTGTGTCTTTAGTCCGTGTGTGTCTTGAGTCCGCGTGTGTCTTGAGTCCGTGTGTGTCTTGATTCCGCGTGTGTCTTGAGTCCGCGTGTGTCTTGATTCCGTGTGTGTCTTGAGTCCGCGTGTGTCTTGAGTCCGTGTGTGTCTTGAGTCTGCGTGTGTCTTGAGTCCGTGTGTGTCTTGATTCCGCGTGTGTCTTGAGTCCTGTGTGTCCGGGTGTCTTTGGGGTTTTGGGTCCAGGAAGCTATTTGAGTCGACCCAAATTGCCTCCCTTCTCCCCACCTGAAATCCAGGTGAATTGAAAGACCTGCCCGAGGTCAGTGGATCCAGGTATCCGTCCGTGGGCCCCCGGATTTCAACCCTTCCCCACATTCCAAGGGGTCAGTCAATCAATCTTCAGCTATCCAGAGAATCTATCGAAACTGATGCTCCTACAGGAGGGGACACACAGATAAATCTGTGCCCTGTACTTGCAACCGTTCCGACAGGCTCGAACGCAGGTCTATCCGGATTAAGAACATGTTCTATCCGACTAGGCCACGCTGGAGTTGCCTTCTGAATCAAATTTTGCACTTGTATTTATATCTCGTAGTAAGGTTAGTTAGTGTCTATTTATCAACATTTGCAATGATTGACGTGTGAAGTTGTGAGTTTGTGTTGACAGATAGAAATTCATAACAGCTTATTCGATGAGGTTGCAGTCCAGTGAGGCAGTTTCATGAATGAATATTGGAGAATTTAGGCAAACTGACGTGTGTGTGTGTGTGTGTGTGTGTGTGTGTGTGTGTGTGTGTGTGTGTGTGTGTGTGTGTGTGTGTGTGTGTGTGTGTGTGTGTGTTTAAAGGTATGTATTATTTAATATTTAGTGTGGTGTGTGTGTGTGTCCAAATGAGTTTGTGAATGGTAAACAAGCAATCCAATACCTAATATGTGCTAATCTAGGCCTCGTTTTGTATACATATATATATGTGTTTACTAGGGAATGAAAATCCGGTTTGTTTTATTCTAAGTTTTTTCAACAATAAATAGACCATACGCGAACGAACGGTTCGGCTGGGTAAGTATAGCGTTGTGGCGGCCATTTTCTCTGTT
Organism: Procambarus clarkii; assembly: GCF_040958095.1. Classification (NCBI taxonomy): domain Eukaryota; kingdom Metazoa; phylum Arthropoda; class Malacostraca; order Decapoda; family Cambaridae; genus Procambarus; species Procambarus clarkii. The sequence continues at coordinate 3,057,625 of NC_091161.1, read as the reverse complement.
AGGCGGGGGTTGGGGGAAGGGGGGGGTTGGTCTCTGGTAATTGTGGTATAGGGGTAGTTATATTTGGGCCTCGGTTGGGGGGTAGGGTGTTGGTAGGGGGGGTGGGGGCCCAGGGAGCAGCAGAGGGGGGACCTGAGGGAGAGGCATGGAGTTGCTAGTTAATCATTAAGATATTAATTTGTGGAGATAGGTTATATAAGGAAAGATGTTTAGGAAGGAATAAGAAAAGTGTTTGGAACTGATGAAAGTATATGAGTTATAGTGATTCATGTTAGAAGAAAGATATGTGCTTTAAAAGGTGAAGAGATTTGTAAAGGACTTTATCTGCTTAATAATATATTAATTAACGGTAAATGACCATTGGAGATAGATATTCAACAGCATAATGAGTGGACAAGTTTTAGCAGGAAGGCCGGCACAGAGAGAGAGAATGGACCGATAAATAGTTAGACATTTTTTCTCGAATGGTATACTCTAATAATCATAGGTACATATTTCAGAGCGCGACATTCGTGCGCGCGCGCGCACACACACGTATACACACACACTCTCACACACACACACACACACACACACACACACACACACACACACACACACACACACACACACACACACACACACACACACACACACACACACACACACACACACACACATATATATATATATATATATACAAACATACATACAGTCTCGACAGTCAAATTGCAGAAACTGACACAATTATGACAAGGATCACTCATATTGGATATATACACACACAGATAAATTCACGTGGATAAGTCACTCCAATTACACGTATGTACACACACAGACAACATATTTCAGTGAGTGTGGCCCATAGTATACATTAATACTCACACATGGCAGCCCATTCACTATTAATTGGTGTACATATTCATTCACACACATGTTTATGTGTCACTTTCTTATAAAATACACACACACTGAAAGGAATCTTTGAGAACATTATATACCACATATGTCAGACCAATCCTGAAGTATGCAGCTCCAGCATGGAGTCCACATCTAGTCAAGCATAAGACTAAACTGGAAAAGGTTCAAAGGTTTGCCACCAGACTAGAACCCGAGCTAAGAGGTATGAGCTACGAGGAGAGACTACGGGAATTAAACCTCACTTCGTTGGAAGACAGAAGAGTTAAGGGGGACATGATCACCACATTCAAGATTCTCATGGGAATCGATAAGGTAGATGAAGGTAGGCTACTTAACACAAAGGGGACACGTACTAGGGGACACAGGTGGAAACTGAGTGCCCAAATGAGACACAGAGATATTAGAAAGAACTTTTTTAGTGTCAGAGTAGTTGACAAATGGAATGCATTAGGAAGTGATGTGGTGGAGGCTGACTCCATACACAGTTTCAAGTGTAGATATGATAGAGCCCAATAGGCTCAGGAACTAGTACTCCTGTTGATTGACGGTTGAGAGGCGGGACCAAAGAGCCAGAGCTCAACCCCCGCAAGCACAATAAGGTGAGTAAAATTAGGTGAGTACACACAAACTCATTGTTAATTTTCCCTGGAACACAACCCGACAAACCGTTTAACAACCAGGTACCCATTCACTGCTTCGTGAAGATAATCGTTAAGTTAAGGATTGGTGCCTAGTCAATCCGCTCTTCCCCTGCCAGCCAGGATATGAACCCAGGCGAAATCGCTTGCGAAGCGCGAGGTGAGTGCCTTACCACTGATCCACAGAGACTGCCCAAATATGAATGCCATCAGCAGCACTAGCAGTTGGTGTTACCAGGCAGGTTACCCATCCAATTACTAACCAAATTGAAAGTTGCTTAACTTGGCTAATGGGACGAGAAGCAGTGTCCTTTAAGTGGTAGTATGGCCGTTGTTATTGTATACAAGTGGTAACCAATAACTTGTGAGTGAGTGAGTGATGATAATGGTAACTGCGGCGGAGGATACTCACACATACCAGCCAATTCTCCATTAATGATAGTTCTTATAGTCAAACAAACCAACCAAAAGTGGACTATTGCACCAACATGGAAATGTTTGGATGCCATTGATCTCGCACAAATCGCTTATAAATGCCACCCGCCGCTATTTATAAAACCTAAACAATCCTCTTCTAAGCACGAATGATTACTCTTAGGCCTTGGATTATGTTCACTTAGGCTTCATTGAGTCAATACATATAACTTCTTTGAGTCGGGGGACAGGCAGACAGGCAGTCTATATATACATGTTAGGCTTATAAAGTGGTCTCCAACACCCACCCCACAAGGTTAAACTAACCCTCACTCACCAGGATGCTAGTAGCTCACTAACTCCTGGATACCTATTTACTGCTAGGTGAACAGGTGCATTGGGTGATAGGAAACGCTACCAACAATTACAGCCCTGCCCGACCGCGATTCGAACCCTGGAATCCCTTATTGAGAGTCGAGAAGGAACACATCATTCATGTTACATATATGTGTACTCACCTATTTGTGCCAGGAGGATCGAGCATTAATCTTAGAGTCTGCCTTTAAGCCGTCAGTTGTTTATAGCAATAACTCTTGGCCTATTTCCTAACTTAACCTAGCCTAACCTATACCCTACCCTAACCTATAACCTACCACAATCTAAAACCAAACCTAATATAACCTAACCTAATCTAAACCTAACCTAGCCTACACCTAAACCCAATCTACCTAACTTACCTAACTAAGCTAACCTAACCAAACCTAACCTAACTAACCTAACCTAACTAACCTAACCTAACCTAACCTAACTAGCCTAACCTAACTAATCTAACCTAACCTAACTAACGTAACCTAACCTAACCTAACCTAACCTAACCAAACCTAACCTAACTAACCTAACCTAACCTAACCTATCCTAACTTAACTAACCTAACCTAAACCTAACCAAACCTAACCTAACTAACCTAACCTAACCTAACCTAACCTAACCTAAACCTAACCTTACCTAACTTAACCAAACCTAACCTAACCAAACTAAACCTAACTTAACCTAACCTAACCAAACCTAACCTAACTAACCTAACCTAACCTAACTAACCTAACCTAAACCTAACCAAACCTAACCTAACTAACCGAACCAAACTTAACCTAACCTAACCAAACTTAACCTAGCCTAACCAAACTTAACCTAACCTAGGGGCTGGTCCCAAACCTGCACACAGAAATAACATCACATGAGACCAGAAGACATGGCAGGATGTGCAGAATACCCCCGTTGAAAAAACAGAGGTGCAACTGGTACTCTGAGAGAGAACTCTATCAACATCAGAGGTCCGAGACTGTTCAACACGCTTCCACTACACATAAGGGGCATAACTGGCCGACCCCTCACAGTGTTCAAGAGAGAACTGGATAAGCACCTCCAAAGGATACCTGATCAACCAGGCTGTGACTCATACATCAGGCTGCGAGCAGCCGCGTCCAACAGCCTGGTTGATCAGTCCGGCAACCAGGAAGCCTGGTCGACGACCGGGCCGCGGGGACGCTAAGCCCCGGAAGCACCTCAAGGTAAGGTAACCTAACCTAACCTAACCAAACCTAACCTAACTAACCTAACCTAACCTAACTAACCTAACCTAAACCTAACCAAACCTAACCTAACTAACCTAACCAAACTTAACCTAACCTAACCAAACTTAACCTAACCTAACCAAACTTAACCTAACCTAACCAAATCTAACCTAACCAAACCTAACCTAACCAAACTTAACCTAACCTAACCTAACCTAACCTAACCAAACTTAACCTAACCTAACCTAACCAACACCCACCTCACAAGATCGAACACCTAAACTGACCCTGACTGACCCTCACCAGGATGCAACCCTACATGAAGCTCACAACTCCTGGATACCTGTTTACTGCTAGGAGAACAGAGGCATTAGGTGATAAGAAACGCTACCAATAATTTCAGTCCTGCCTGGCCGGGTTTCGATCCAGGAATCCCCGATCGTTAGTCTAGAAGGAACACATACATGTTTCATATTTCTGTGTACTCACCTATTTGTACTTGCAGGACTGAGCATCAGTTTTTGAACGCTGACAATATAGCCGCCGGTTGTTTAAAGCAATGACTCCTGGTCTATTTTCCTGTCATATCAACTTTTAAAATTATGAATGGAGATTGCATCTACAACTGTGGCTTTTTGTAAGTTTGTTCTCACCTAGTTGTATTCACCTAGTTGTGTTTGCTAGGTTTGATATTCAGATCTTTGGTCCCACCTCTCAACAATCAATCAATTGCTCAAGTAGTTTTCCAGTAGTTATGTAACTCATAACTCTCAGCTCTGTTGGAAAAAAGGCTGGGGCTGCATATTCAATTATTTGTCTCGCATAGGTTGAAAAAAAGGTTCATTCTTCTTTACACGTTAGAAATGTTACTTTGAACATGTTCTATCCAAGTCGGATAGAACATATTCTTAATCCGGATAGACCTGCGTTCGAGCCTGTCGAAACGGTTGCAATTACAGGGCACATATTGTCCTCTCCTGTAGCAGCATCAGGTTCGATAGATTCTCTGGACAGCCGATGATTGACCTTCTGGCAGTTCTCACGTTGACAAATTTAAAACTATGAAAAAAAAACGATAAAAGATAAAAAAAAACGGCACATTCCTTAGATGTTTAAATTTTTATCTCTGTCCGTGTATGTGTCTTGAGTTGAGTTTTGATTCCTTGTGTTTCTTGATTCCTTGTGTTTCTTGATTCCTTGTGTTTCTTGATTCCGTGTGTGTCTTGAATCCGTTTGTGTCTTGATTCCTTGTGTTTCTTGATTCCGTGTGTGCCTTGATTCCTTGTGTGTCTTGATTCCTTGTGTTTCTTGATTCAGTGTGTGTCTTGATTCCGTGTGTGTCTTGATTCCGTCTGTGCCTTGATTCCTTGTGTTTCTTGATTCCGTAATTGTCTTGATTCCTTGTGTTTCTTGATTCCGTGTGTGTCTTGATTCCGTGTGTGTCTTGATTCCGTCTGTGCCTTGGTTCCTTGTGTTTCTTGATTCCGTGTGTGTCTTGATTCCTTGTGTTTCTTGATTCCGTGTGTGTCTTGATTCCGTTTGTGTCTTGATTCCTTGTGTTTCTTGATTCCGTGTGTGTCTTGATTCCTTGTGTTTCTTGATTCCGTGTGTGTCTTGATTCCGTCTGTGCCTTGATTCCTTGTGTTTCTTGATTCCGTGTGTGTCTTGATTCCTTGTGTGTCTTGATTCCGTCTGTGCCTTGATTCCTTGTGTTTCTTGATTCCGAATGTGTCTTGGTTCCGTGTGTGTCTTGATTCCGTGTGTGTCTTGATTCCGTGTGTGTCTTGATTCCGTCTGTGCCTTGATTCCTTGCGTTTCTTGATTCCGTGTGTGTCTTGATTCCGTTTGTGTCTTGATTCCTTGTGGTTCTTGATTCCGTGTGTGCCCTGATTCCTTGTGTTTCTTGATTCCGTGTGTGTCTTGATTCCGTTTGTGTCTTGATTCCGTGTGTGTCTTGATTCCGTGTGTGTCTTGATTCCGTGTGTGTCCTGATTCCTTGTGTTTCTTGATTCCTTGTGTTTTTGATTCCGTGTGTGTCTTGATTCCGTCTGTGCCTTGATTCCTTATGTGTCTTGATTTCATGTGTGTCTCCTGAGTGTGTCTTGTTTCCGCGTGTGTGTTGATTCCGTATGTTCCCGTGTCCGTCAGAGTCTTAGGTTAGTCTTAGGTTAGGTTAGGTTAGGTTAGTTAGTGTCCGTGTCAATGTCTATGTCATTGTCCCCGGGGTTTTGAGTCCAGGATGCCATTTGTGTCCCCTCAAATTGCCTCCCTTATCTCCACCTTGGGATCGTGTCAGTGTCCATGTGTGTCTTGATTCTGTGTGTGTCTTGAGTCCGTGTGTATCTTGAGTCCGTTTGTGTCTTGATTCTGTGAGTGTCTTGAGTCCGTGTGTGTCTTGATTCTGTGTGTGTCTTGAGTCCGTGGGTGTCTTGAGTACGTGTGTTGATTCCGTGTGTCCGTGTCCGTTAGAGTCTATGAGTGTCCGTATCCGTGTCCGTGTCCGTGTCATTATCCCTGGGGTATTGAGTCCAGGATGCCATTTGTGTCCCCTCAAATTGCCTCCCTTATCTCCACCTTGGGATCGTGTCAGTGTCCATGTGTGTCCTGATTCCGTGTGTGTCTTGAGTCCGCGTGTGTCTTGAGTCCGTGTGTGTCTTGAGGTCCGTGTGTGTCTTGAGTCCGTGTGTGTCTTGATTCCGCGTGTGTCTTGAGTCCGTGTGTGTCTTGAGTCCGTGTGTGTCTTGAGTCCGTGTGTGTCTTGAGTCCGCGTGTGTCTTGAGTCCGTGTGTGTCTTGATTCCGCGTGTGTCTTGAGTCCGCGTGTGTCTTGATTCCGTGTGTGTCTTGAGTCCGCGTGTGTCTTGAGTCCGTGTGTGTCTTGAGTCTGCGTGTGTCTTGAGTCCGTGTGTGTCTTGATTCCGCGTGTGTCTTGAGTCCTGTGTGTCCGGGTGTCTTTGGGGTTTTGGGTCCAGGAAGCTATTTGAGTCGACCCAAATTGCCTCCCTTCTCCCCACCTGAAATCCAGGTGAATTGAAAGACCTGCCCGAGGTCAGTGGATCCAGGTATCCGTCCGTGGGCCCCCGGATTTCAACCCTTCCCCACATTCCAAGGGGTCAGTCAATCAATCTTCAGCTATCCAGAGAATCTATCGAAACTGATGCTCCTACAGGAGGGGACACACAGATAAATCTGTGCCCTGTACTTGCAACCGTTCCGACAGGCTCGAACGCAGGTCTATCCGGATTAAGAACATGTTCTATCCGACTAGGCCACGCTGGAGTTGCCTTCTGAATCAAATTTTGCACTTGTATTTATATCTCGTAGTAAGGTTAGTTAGTGTCTATTTATCAACATTTGCAATGATTGACGTGTGAAGTTGTGAGTTTGTGTTGACAGATAGAAATTCATAACAGCTTATTCGATGAGGTTGCAGTCCAGTGAGGCAGTTTCATGAATGAATATTGGAGAATTTAGGCAAACTGACGTGTGTGTGTGTGTGTGTGTGTGTGTGTGTGTGTGTGTGTGTGTGTGTGTGTGTGTGTGTGTGTGTGTGTGTGTGTGTGTGTGTGTGTGTGTGTGTGTGTGTGTGTGTTTAAAGGTATGTATTATTTAATATTTAGTGTGGTGTGTGTGTGTGTCCAAATGAGTTTGTGAATGGTAAACAAGCAATCCAATACCTAATATGTGCTAATCTAGGCCTCGTTTTGTATACATATATATATGTGTTTACTAGGGAATGAAAATCCGGTTTGTTTTATTCTAAGTTTTTTCAACAATAAATAGACCATACGCGAACGAACGGTTCGGCTGGGTAAGTATAGCGTTGTGGCGGCCATTTTCTCTGTTAGGCGGGGGTTGGGGGAAGGGGGGGGTTGGTCTCTGGTAATTGTGGTATAGGGGTAGTTATATTTGGGCCTCGGTTGGGGGGTAGGGTGTTGGTAGGGGGGGTGGGGGCCCAGGGAGCAGGCAGAGGGGGGACCTGAGGGAGAGGCATGGAGTTGCTAGTTAATCATTAAGATATTAATTTGTGGAGATAGGTTATATAAGGAAAGATGTTTAGGAAGGAATAAGAAAAGTGTTTGGAACTGATGAAAGTATATGAGTTATAGTGATTCATGTTAGAAGAAAGATATGTGCTTTAAAAGGTGAAGAGATTTGTAAAGGACTTTATCTGCTTAATAATATATTAATTAACGGTAAATGACCATTGGAGATAGATATTCAACAGCATAATGAGTGGACAAGTTTTAGCAGGAAGGCCGGCACAGGAGAGAGAGAATGGACCGATAAATAGTTAGACATTTTTTCTCGAATGGTATACTCTAATAATCATAGGTACATATTTCAGAGCGCGACATTCGTGCGCGCGCGCGCACACACACGTATACACACACACTCTCACACACACACACACACACACCACACACACACACACACACACACACACACACACACACACACACACACACACACACACACACACACACACACACACACATATATATATATATATATATACAAACATACATACAGTCTCGACAGTCAAATTGCAGAAACTGACACAATTATGACAAGGATCACTCATATTGGATATATACACACACAGATAAATTCACGTGGATAAGTCACTCCAATTACACGTATGTACACACACAGACAACATATTTCAGTGAGTGTGGCCCATAGTATACATTAATACTCACACATGGCAGCCCATTCACTATTAATTGGTGTACATATTCATTCACACACATGTTTATGTGTCACTTTCTTATAAATACACACACACTGAAAGGAATCTTTGAGAACATTATATACCACATATGTCAGACCAATCCTGAAGTATGCAGCTCCAGCATGGAGTCCACATCTAGTCAAGCATAAGACTAAACTGGAAAAGGTTCAAAGGTTTGCCACCAGACTAGAACCCGAGCTAAGAGGTATGAGCTACGAGGAGAGACTACGGGAATTAAACCTCACTTCGTTGGAAGACAGAAGAGTTAAGGGGGACATGATCACCACATTCAAGATTCTCATGGGAATCGATAAGGTAGATGAAGGTAGGCTACTTAACACAAAGGGGACACGTACTAGGGGACACAGGTGGAAACTGAGTGCCCAAATGAGACACAGAGATATTAGAAAGAACTTTTTTAGTGTCAGAGTAGTTGACAAATGGAATGCATTAGGAAGTGATGTGGTGGAGGCTGACTCCATACACAGTTTCAAGTGTAGATATGATAGAGCCCAATAGGCTCAGGAACTAGTACTCCTGTTGATTGACGGTTGAGAGGCGGGACCAAAGAGCCAGAGCTCAACCCCCGCAAGCACAATAAGGTGAGTAAAATTAGGTGAGTACACACAAACTCATTGTTAATTTTCCCTGGAACACAACCCGACAAACCGTTTAACAACCAGGTACCCATTCACTGCTTCGTGAAGATAATCGTTAAGTTAAGGATTGGTGCCTAGTCAATCCGCTCTTCCCCTGCCAGCCAGGATATGAACCCAGGCGAAATCGCTTGCGAAGCGCGAGGTGAGTGCCTTACCACTGATCCACAGAGACTGCCCAAATATGAATGCCATCAGCAGCACTAGCAGTTGGTGTTACCAGGCAGGTTACCCATCCAATTACTAACCAAATTGAAAGTTGCTTAACTTGGCTAATGGGACGAGAAGCAGTGTCCTTTAAGTGGTAGTATGGCCGTTGTTATTGTATACAAGTGGTAACCAATAACTTGTGAGTGAGTGAGTGATGATAATGGTAACTGCGGCGGAGGATACTCACACATACCAGCCAATTCTCCATTAATGATAGTTCTTATAGTCAAACAAACCAACCAAAGTGGACTATTGCACCAACATGGAAATGTTTGGATGCCATTGATCTCGCACAAATCGCTTATAAATGCCACCCGCCGCTATTTATAAAACCTAAACAATCCTCTTCTAAGCACGAATGATTACTCTTAGGCCTTGGATTATGTTCACTTAGGCTTCATTGAGTCAATACATATAACTTCTTTGAGTCGGGGGACAGGCAGACAGGCAGTCTATATATACATGTTAGGCTTATAAAGTGGTCTCCAACACCCACCCCACAAGGTTAAACTAACCCTCACTCACCAGGATGCTAGTAGCTCACTAACTCCTGGATACCTATTTACGGCTAGGTGAACAGGTGCATTGGGTGATAGGAAACGCTACCAACAATTACAGCCCTGCCCGACCGCGATTCGAACCCTGGAATCCCTTATTGAGAGTCGAGAAGGAACACATCATTCATGTTACATATATGTGTACTCACCTATTTGTGCCAGGAGGATCGAGCATTAATCTTAGAGTCTGCCTTTAAGCCGTCAGTTGTTTATAGCAATAACTCTTGGCCTATTTCCTAACTTAACCTAGCCTAACCTATACCCTACCCTAACCTATAACCTACCACAATCTAAAACCAAACCTAATATAACCTAACCTAATCTAAACCTAACCTAGCCTACACCTAAACCCAATCTACCTAACTTACCTAACTAAGCTAACCTAACCAAACCTAACCTAACTAACCTAACCTAACTAACCTAACCTAACCTAACCTAACTAGCCTAACCTAACTAATCTAACCTAACCTAACTAACGTAACCTAACCTAACCTAACCTAACCTAACCAAACCTAACCTAACTAACCTAACCTAACCTAACCTATCCTAACTTAACTAACTAACCTAAACCTAACCAAACCTAACCTAACTAACCTAACCTAACCTAACCTAACCTAACCTAAACCTAACCTTACCTAACTTAACCAAACCTAACCTAACCAAACTAAACCTAACTTAACCTAACCTAACCAAACCTAACCTAACTAACCTAACCTAACCTAACTAACCTAACCTAAACCTAACCAAACCTAACCTAACTAACCGAACCAAACTTAACCTAACCTAACCAAACTTAACCTAGCCTAACCAAACTTAACCTAACCTAGGGGCTGGTCCCAAACCTGCACACAGAAATAACATCACATGAGACCAGAAGACATGGCAGGATGTGCAGAATACCCCCGTTGAAAAACAGAGGTGCAACTGGTACTCTGAGAGAGAACTCTATCAACATCAGAGGTCCGAGACTGTTCAACACGCTTCCACTACACATAAGGGGCATAACTGGCCGACCCCTCACAGTGTTCAAGAGAGAACTGGATAAGCACCTCCAAAGGATACCTGATCAACCAGGCTGTGACTCATACATCAGGCTGCGAGCAGCCGCGTCCAACAGCCTGGTTGATCAGTCCGGCAACCAGGAAGCCTGGTCGACGACCGGGCCGCGGGACGCTAAGCCCCGGAAGCACCTCAAGGTAAGGTAACCTAACCTAACCTAACCAAACCTAACCTAACTAACCTAACCTAACCTAACTAACCTAACCTAAACCTAACCAAACCTAACCTAACTAACCTAACCAAAACTTAACCTAACCTAACCAAACTTAACCTAACCTAACCAAACTTAACTAACCTAACCAAATCTAACCTAACCAAACCTAACCTAACCAAACTTAACCTAACCTAACCTAACCTAACCTAACCAACTTAACCTAACCTAACCTAACCACACCCACCTCACAAGATCGAACACCTAAACTGACCCTGACTGACCCTCACCAGGATGCAACCCTACATGAAGCTCACAACTCCTGGATACCTGTTTACTGCTAGGAGAACAGAGGCATTAGGTGATAAGAAACGCTACCAATAATTTCAGTCCTGCCTGGCCGGGTTTCGATCCAGGAATCCCCGATCGTTAGTCTAGAAGGAACACATACATGTTTCATATTTCTGTGTACTCACCTATTTGTACTTGCAGGACTGAGCATCAGTTTTTGAACGCTGACAATATAGCCGCCGGTTGTTTAAAGCAATGACTCCTGGTCTATTTTCCTGTCATATCAACTTTTAAAATTATGAATGGAGATTGCATCTACAACTGTGGCTTTTTGTAAGTTTGTTCTCACCTAGTTGTATTCACCTAGTTTGTGTTGCTAGGTTTGATATTCAGATCTTTGGTCCCACCTCTCAACACTCAATCAATTGCTCAAGTAGTTTTCCAGTAGTTATGTAACTCATAACTCTCAGCTCTGTTGGAAAAAAGGCTGGGGCTGCATATTCAATTATTTGTCTCGCATAGGTTGAAAAAAAGGTTCATTCTTCTTTACACGTTAGAAATGTTACTTTGAAACATGTTCTATCCCAAGTCGGATAGAACATATTCTTAATCCGGATAGACCTGCGTTCGAGCCTGTCGAAACGGTTGCAATTACAGGGCACATATTGTCCTCTCCTGTAGCAGCATCAGGTTCGATAGATTCTCTGGACAGCCGATGATTGACCTTCTGGCAGTTTCTCACGTTGACAAATTTAAAACTATGAAAAAAAAACGATAAAAGATAAAAAAAACGGCACATTCCTTAGATGTTTAAATTTTTTATCTCTGTCCGTGTATGTGTCTTGAGTTGAGTTTTGATTCCTTGTGTTTCTTGATTCCTTGTGTTTCTTGATTCCTTGTGTTTCTTGATTCCGTGTGTGTCTTGAATCCGTTTGTGTCTTGATTCCTTGTGTTTCTTGATTCCGTGTGTGCCTTGATTCCTTGTGTGTCTTGATTCCTTGTGTTTCTTGATTCAGTGTGTGTCTTGATTCCGTGTGTGTCTTGATTCCGTCTGTGCCTTGATTCCTTGTGTTTCTTGATTCCGTAATTGTCTTGATTCCTTGTGTTTCTTGATTCCGTGTGTGTCTTGATTCCGTGTGTGTCTTGATTCCGTGTGTGTCTTGATTCCGTCTGTGCCTTGGTTCCTTGTGTTTCTTGATTCCGTGTGTGTCTTGATTCCTTGTGTTTCTTGATTCCGTGTGTGTCTTGATTCCGTTTGTGTCTTGATTCCTTGTGTTTCTTGATTCCGTGTGTGTCTTGATTCCTTGTGTTTCTTGATTCCGTGTGTGTCTTGATTCCGTCTGTGCCTTGATTCCTTGTGTTTCTTGATTCCGTGTGTGTCTTGATTCCTTGTGTGTCTTGATTCCGTCTGTGCCTTGATTCCTTGTGTTTCTTGATTCCGAATGTGTCTTGGTTCCGTGTGTGTCTTGATTCCGTGTGTGTCTTGATTCCGTGTGTGTCTTGATTCCGTCTGTGCCTTGATTCCTTGCGTTTCTTGATTCCGTGTGTGTCTTGATTCCGTTTGTGTCTTGATTCCTTGTGGTTCTTGATTCCGTGTGTGCCCTGATTCCTTGTGTTTCTTGATTCCGTGTGTGTCTTGATTCCGTTTGTGTCTTGATTCCGTGTGTGTCTTGATTCCGTGTGTGTCTTGATTCCGTGTGTGTCCTGATTCCTTGTGTTTCTTGATTCCTTGTGTTTCTTGATTCCGTGTGTGTCTTGATTCCGTCTGTGCCTTGATTCCTTATGTGTCTTGATTTCATGTGTGTCTCCTGAGTGTGTCTTGTTTCCGCGTGTGTGTTGATTCCGTATGTTCCCGTGTCCGTCAGAGTCTTAGGTTAGTCTTAGGTTAGGTTAGGTTAGGTTAGTTAGTGTCCGTGTCAATGTCTATGTCATTGTCCCCGGGGTTTTGAGTCCAGGATGCCATTTGTGTCCCCTCAAATTGCCTCCCTTATCTCCACCTTGGGATCGTGTCAGTGTCCATGTGTGTCTTGATTCTGTGTGTGTCTTGAGTCCGTGTGTATCTTGAGTCCGTTTGTGTCTTGATTCTGTGAGTGTCTTGAGTCCGTGTGTGTCTTGATTCTGTGTGTGTCTTGAGTCCGTGGGTGTCTTGAGTACGTGTGTTGATTCCGTGTGTCCGTGTCCGTTAGAGTCTATGAGTGTCCGTATCCGTGTCCGTGTCCGTGTCATTATCCCTGGGGTATTGAGTCCAGGATGCCATTTGTGTCCCCTCAAATTGCCTCCCTTATCTCCACCTTGGGATCGTGTCAGTGTCCATGTGTGTCTTGATTCCGTGTGTGTCTTGAGTCCGCGTGTGTCTTGAGTCCGTGTGTGTCTTGAGTCCGTGTGTGTCTTGAGTCCGTGTGTGTCTTGATTCCGCGTGTGTCTTGAGTCCGTGTGTGTCTTGAGTCCGTGTGTGTCTTTAGTCCGTGTGTGTCTTGAGTCCGCGTGTGTCTTGAGTCCGTGTGTGTCTTGATTCCGCGTGTGTCTTGAGTCCGCGTGTGTCTTGATTCCGTGTGTGTCTTGAGTCCGCGTGTGTCTTGAGTCCGTGTGTGTCTTGAGTCTGCGTGTGTCTTGAGTCCGTGTGTGTCTTGATTCCGCGTGTGTCTTGAGTCCTGTGTGTCCGGGTGTCTTTGGGGTTTTGGGTCCAGGAAGCTATTTGAGTCGACCCAAATTGCCTCCCTTCTCCCCACCTGAAATCCAGGTGAATTGAAAGACCTGCCCGAGGTCAGTGGATCCAGGTATCCGTCCGTGGGCCCCCGGATTTCAACCCTTCCCCACATTCCAAGGGGTCAGTCAATCAATCTTCAGCTATCCAGAGAATCTATCGAAACTGATGCTCCTACAGGAGGGGACACACAGATAAATCTGTGCCCTGTACTTGCAACCGTTCCGACAGGCTCGAACGCAGGTCTATCCGGATTAAGAACATGTTCTATCCGACTAGGCCACGCTGGAGTTGCCTTCTGAATCAAATTTTGCACTTGTATTTATATCTCGTAGTAAGGTTAGTTAGTGTCTATTTATCAACATTTGCAATGATTGACGTGTGAAGTTGTGAGTTTGTGTTGACAGATAGAAATTCATAACAGCTTATTCGATGAGGTTGCAGTCCAGTGAGGCAGTTTCATGAATGAATATTGGAGAATTTAGGCAAACTGACGTGTGTGTGTGTGTGTGTGTGTGTGTGTGTGTGTGTGTGTGTGTGTGTGTGTGTGTGTGTGTGTTGTGTGTGTGTGTGTGTGTGTGTGTGTTTAAAGGTATGTATTATTTAATATTTAGTGTGGTGTGTGTGTGTGTCCAAATGAGTTTGTGAATGGTAAACAAGCAATCCAATACCTAATATGTGCTAATCTAGGCCTCGTTTTGTATACATATATATATGTGTTTACTAGGGAATGAAAATCCGGTTTGTTTTATTCTAAGTTTTTTCAACAATAAATAGTACATACGCGAACGAACGGTTCGGCTGGGTAAGTATAGCGTTGTGGCGGCCATTTTCTCTGTTAGGCGGGGGTTGGGGGAAGGGGGGGGTTGGTCTCTGGTAATTGTGGTATAGGGGTAGTTATATTTGGGCCTCGGTTGGGGGGTAGGGTGTTGGTAGGGGGGTGGGGGCCCAGGGAGCAGCAGAGGGGGGACCTGAGGGAGAGGCATGGAGTTGCTAGTTAATCATTAAGATATTAATTTGTGGAGATAGGTTATATAAGGAAAGATGTTTAGGAAGGAATAAGAAAAGTGTTTGGAACTGATGAAAGTATATGAGTTATAGTGATTCATGTTAGAAGAAAGATATGTGCTTTAAAAGGTGAAGAGATTTGTAAAGGACTTTATCTGCTTAATAATATATTAATTAACGGTAAATGACCATTGGAGATAGATATTCAACAGCATAATGAGTGGACAAGTTTTAGCAGGAAGGCCGGCACAGAGAGAGAGAATGGACCGATAAATAGTTAGACATTTTTTCTCGAATGGTATACTCTAATAATCATAGGTACATATTTCAGAGCGCGACATTCGTGCGCGCGCGCGCACACACACGTATACACACACACTCTCACACACACACACACACACACACACACACACACACACACACACACACACACACACACACACACACACACACACACACACACACACACACACACACACACACACATATATATATATATATATACAAACATACATACAGTCTCGACAGTCAAATTGCAGAAACTGACACAATTATGACAAGGATCACTCATATTGGATATATACACACACAGATAAATTCACGTGGATAAGTCACTCCAATTACACGTATGTACACACACAGACAACATATTTCAGTGAGTGTGGCCCATAGTATACATTAATACTCACACATGGCAGCCCATTCACTATTAATTGGTGTACATATTCATTCACACACATGTTTATGTGTCACTTTCTTATAAAATACACACACACTGAAAGGAATCTTTGAGAACATTATATACCACATATGTCAGACCAATCCTGAAGTATGCAGCTCCAGCATGGAGTCCACATCTAGTCAAGCATAAGACTAAACTGGAAAAGGTTCAAAGGTTTGCCACCAGACTAGAACCCGAGCTAAGAGGTATGAGCTACGAGGAGAGACTACGGGAATTAAACCTCACTTCGTTGGAAGACAGAAGAGTTAAGGGGGACATGATCACCACATTCAAGATTCTCATGGGAATCGATAAGGTAGATGAAGGTAGGCTACTTAACACAAAGGGGACACGTACTAGGGGACACAGGTGGAAACTGAGTGCCCAAATGAGACACAGAGATATTAGAAAGAACTTTTTTAGTGTCAGAGTAGTTGACAAATGGAATGCATTAGGAAGTGATGTGGTGGAGGCTGACTCCATACACAGTTTCAAGTGTAGATATGATAGAGCCCAATAGGCTCAGGAACTAGTACTCCTGTTGATTGACGGTTGAGAGGCGGGACCAAAGAGCCAGAGCTCAACCCCCGCAAGCACAATAAGGTGAGTAAAATTAGGTGAGTACACACAAACTCATTGTTAATTTTCCCTGGAACACAACCCGACAAACCGTTTAACAACCAGGTACCCATTCACTGCTTCGTGAAGATAATCGTTAAGTTAAGGATTGGTGCCTAGTCAATCCGCTCTTCCCCTGCCAGCCAGGATATGAACCCAGGCGAAATCGCTTGCGAAGCGCGAGGTGAGTGCCTTACCACTGATCCACAGAGACTGCCCAAATATGAATGCCATCAGCAGCACTAGCAGTTGGTGTTACCAGGCAGGTTACCCATCCAATTACTAACCAAATTGAAAGTTGCTTAACTTGGCTAATGGGACGAGAAGCAGTGTCCTTTAAGTGGTAGTATGGCCGTTGTTATTGTATACAAGTGGTAACCAATAACTTGTGAGTGAGTGAGTGAGTGAGTGATGATAATGGTAACTGCGGCGGAGGATACTCACACATACCAGCCAATTCTCCATTAATGATAGTTCTTATAGTCAAACAAACCAACCAAAAGTGGACTATTGCACCAACATGGAAATGTTTGGATGCCATTGATCTCGCACAAATCGCTTATAAATGCCACCCGCCGCTATTTATAAAACCTAAACAATCCTCTTCTAAGCACGAATGATTACTCTTAGGCCTTGGATTATGTTCACTTAGGCTTCATTGAGTCAATACATATAACTTCTTTGAGTCGGGGGACAGGCAGACAGGCAGTCTATATATACATGTTAGGCTTATAAAGTGGTCTCCAACACCCACCCCACAAGGTTAAACTAACCCTCACTCACCAGGATGCTAGTAGCTCACTAACTCCTGGATACCTATTTACTGCTAGGTGAACAGGTGCATTGGGTGATAGGAAACGCTACCAACAATTACAGCCCTGCCCGACCGCGATTCGAACCCTGGAATCCCTTATTGAGAGTCGAGAAGGAACACATCATTCATGTTACATATATGTGTAACCTATTTGTGCCAGGAGGATCGAGCATTAATCTTAGAGTCTGCCTTTAAGCCGTCAGTTGTTTATAGCAATAACTCTTGGCCTATTTCCTAACTTAACCTAGCCTAACCTATACCCTACCCTAACCTATAACCTACCACAATCTAAAACCAAACCTAATATAACCTAACCTAATCTAAACCTAACCTAGCCTACACCTAAACCCAATCTACCTAACTTACCTAACTAAGCTAACCTAACCAAACCTAACCTAACTAACCTAACCTAACTAACCTAACCTAACCTAACCTAACTACCTAACCTAACTAATCTAACCTAACCTAACTAACGTAACCTAACCTAACCTAACCTAACCAAACCTAACCTAACTAACCTAACCTAACCTAACTATCCTAACTTAACTAACCTAACCTAAACCTAACCAAACCTAACCTAACTAACCTAACCTAACCTAACCTAACCTAAACCTAACCTAACCTAACTTAACCAAACCTAACCTAACCAAACTTAACCTAACTTAACCTAACCTAACCAAACCTAACCTAACTAACCTAACCTAACCTAACTAACCTAACCTAAACCTAACCAAACCTAACCTAACTAACCTAACCAAACTTAACCTAACCTAACCAAACTTAACCTAGCCTAACCAAACTTAACCTAACCTAGGGGCTGGTCCCAAACCTGCACACAGAAATAACATCACATGAGACCAGAAGACATGGCAGGATGTGCAGAATACCCCCGTTGAAAAACAGAGGTGCAACTGGTACTCTGAGAGAGAACTCTATCAACATCAGAGGTCCGAGACTGTTCAACACGCTTCCACTACACATAAGGGGCATAACTGGCCGACCCCTCACAGTGTTCAAGAGAGAACTGGATAAGCACCTCCAAAGGATACCTGATCAACCAGGCTGTGACTCATACATCAGGCTGCGAGCAGCCGCGTCCAACAGCCTGGTTGATCAGTCCGGCAACCAGGAAGCCTGGTCGACGACCGGGCCGCGGGGACGCTAAGCCCCGGAAGCACCTCAAGGTAAGGTAACCTAACCTAACCTAACCAAACCTAACCTAACTAACCTAACCTAACCTAACTAACCTAACCTAAACCTAACCAAACCTAACCTAACTAACCTAACCAAACTTAACCTAACCTAACCAAACTTAACCTAACCTAACCAAACTTAACCTAACCTAACCAAATCTAACCTAACCAAACCTAACCTAACCAAACTTAACCTAACCTAACCTAACCTAACCTAACCAAACTTAACCTAACCTAACCTAACCAACACCCACCTCACAAGATCGAACACCTAAACTGACCCTGACTGACCCTCACCAGGATGCAACCCTACATGAAGCTCACAACTCCTGGATACCTGTTTACTGCTAGGAGAACAGAGGCATTAGGTGATAAGAAACGCTACCAATAATTTCAGTCCTGCCTGGCCGGGTTTCGATCCAGGAATCCCCGATCGTTAGTCTAGAAGGAACACATACATGTTTCATATTTCTGTGTACTCACCTATTTGTACTTGCAGGACTGAGCATCAGTTTTTGAACGCTGACAATATAGCCGCCGGTTGTTTAAAGCAATGACTCCTGGTCTATTTTCCTGTCATATCAACTTTTAAAATTATGAATGGAGATTGCATCTACAACTGTGGCTTTTTGTAAGTTTGTTCTCACCTAGTTGTATTCACCTAGTTGTGTTTGCTAGGTTTGATATTCAGATCTTTGGTCCCACCTCTCAACAATCAATCAATTGCTCAAGTAGTTTTCCAGTAGTTATGTAACTCATAACTCTCAGCTCTGTTGGAAAAAAGGCTGGGGCTGCATATTCAATTATTTGTCTCGCATAGGTTGAAAAAAAGGTTCATTCTTCTTTACACGTTAGAAATGTTACTTTGAACATGTTCTATCCAAGTCGGATAGAACATATTCTTAATCCGGATAGACCTGCGTTCGAGCCTGTCGAAACGGTTGCAATTACAGGGCACATATTGTCCTCTCCTGTAGCAGCATCAGGTTCGATAGATTCTCTGGACAGCCGATGATTGACCTTCTGGCAGTTCTCACGTTGACAAATTTAAAACTATGAAAAAAAAACGATAAAAGATAAAAAAACGGCACATTCCTTAGATGTTTAAATTTTTTATCTCTGTCCGTGTATGTGTCTTGAGTTGAGTTTTGATTCCTTGTGTTTCTTGATTCCTTGTGTTTCTTGATTCCTTGTGTTTCTTGATTCCGTGTGTGTCTTGAATCCGTTTGTGTCTTGATTCCTTGTGTTTCTTGATTCCGTGTGTGCCTTGATTCCTTGTGTGTCTTGATTCCTTGTGTTTCTTGATTCAGTGTGTGTCTTGATTCCGTGTGTGTCTTGATTCCGTCTGTGCCTTGATTCCTTGTGTTTCTTGATTCCGTAATTGTCTTGATTCCTTGTGTTTCTTGATTCCGTGTGTGTCTTGATTCCGTGTGTGTCTTGATTCCGTCTGTGCCTTGGTTCCTTGTGTTTCTTGATTCCGTGTGTGTCTTGATTCCTTGTGTTTCTTGATTCCGTGTGTGTCTTGATTCCGTTTGTGTCTTGATTCCTTGTGTTTCTTGATTCCGTGTGTGTCTTGATTCCTTGTGTTTCTTGATTCCGTGTGTGTCTTGATTCCGTCTGTGCCTTGATTCCTTGTGTTTCTTGATTCCGTGTGTGTCTTGATTCCTTGTGTGTCTTGATTCCGTCTGTGCCTTGATTCCTTGTGTTTCTTGATTCCGAATGTGTCTTGGTTCCGTGTGTGTCTTGATTCCGTGTGTGTCTTGATTCCGTGTGTGTCTTGATTCCGTCTGTGCCTTGATTCCTTGCGTTTCTTGATTCCGTGTGTGTCTTGATTCCGTTTGTGTCTTGATTCCTTGTGGTTCTTGATTCCGTGTGTGCCCTGATTCCTTGTGTTTCTTGATTCCGTGTGTGTCTTGATTCCGTTTGTGTCTTGATTCCGTGTGTGTCTTGATTCCGTGTGTGTCTTGATTCCGTGTGTGTCCTGATTCCTTGTGTTTCTTGATTCCTTGTGTTTCTTGATTCCGTGTGTGTCTTGATTCCGTCTGTGCCTTGATTCCTTATGTGTCTTGATTTCATGTGTGTCTCCTGAGTGTGTCTTGTTTCCGCGTGTGTGTTGATTCCGTATGTTCCCGTGTCCGTCAGAGTCTTAGGTTAGTCTTAGGTTAGGTTAGGTTAGGTTAGTTAGTGTCCGTGTCAATGTCTATGTCATTGTCCCCGGGGTTTTGAGTCCAGGATGCCATTTGTGTCCCCTCAAATTGCCTCCCTTATCTCCACCTTGGGATCGTGTCAGTGTCCATGTGTGTCTTGATTCTGTGTGTGTCTTGAGTCCGTGTGTATCTTGAGTCCGTTTGTGTCTTGATTCTGTGAGTGTCTTGAGTCCGTGTGTGTCTTGATTCTGTGTGTGTCTTGAGTCCGTGGGTGTCTTGAGTACGTGTGTTGATTCCGTGTGTCCGTGTCCGTTAGAGTCTATGAGTGTCCGTATCCGTGTCCGTGTCCGTGTCATTATCCCTGGGGTATTGAGTCCAGGATGCCATTTGTGTCCCCTCAAATTGCCTCCCTTATCTCCACCTTGGGATCGTGTCAGTGTCCATGTGTGTCTTGATTCCGTGTGTGTCTTGAGTCCGCGTGTGTCTTGAGTCCGTGTGTGTCTTGAGTCCGTGTGTGTCTTGAGTCCGTGTGTGTCTTGATTCCGCGTGTGTCTTGAGTCCGTGTGTGTCTTGAGTCCGTGTGTGTCTTTAGTCCGTGTGTGTCTTGAGTCCGCGTGTGTCTTGAGTCCGTGTGTGTCTTGATTCCGCGTGTGTCTTGAGTCCGCGTGTGTCTTGATTCCGTGTGTGTCTTGAGTCCGCGTGTGTCTTGAGTCCGTGTGTGTCTTGAGTCTGCGTGTGTCTTGAGTCCGTGTGTGTCTTGATTCCGCGTGTGTCTTGAGTCCTGTGTGTCCGGGTGTCTTTGGGGTTTTGGGTCCAGGAAGCTATTTGAGTCGACCCAAATTGCCTCCCTTCTCCCCACCTGAAATCCAGGTGAATTGAAAGACCTGCCCGAGGTCAGTGGATCCAGGTATCCGTCCGTGGGCCCCCGGATTTCAACCCTTCCCCACATTCCAAGGGGTCAGTCAATCAATCTTCAGCTATCCAGAGAATCTATCGAAACTGATGCTCCTACAGGAGGGGACACACAGATAAATCTGTGCCCTGTACTTGCAACCGTTCCGACAGGCTCGAACGCAGGTCTATCCGGATTAAGAACATGTTCTATCCGACTAGGCCACGCTGGAGTTGCCTTCTGAATCAAATTTTGCACTTGTATTTATATCTCGTAGTAAGGTTAGTTAGTGTCTATTTATCAACATTTGCAATGATTGACGTGTGAAGTTGTGAGTTTGTGTTGACAGATAGAAATTCATAACAGCTTATTCGATGAGGTTGCAGTCCAGTGAGGCAGTTTCATGAATGAATATTGGAGAATTTAGGCAAACTGACGTGTGTGTGTGTGTGTGTGTGTGTGTGTGTGTGTGTGTGTGTGTGTGTGTGTGTGTGTGTGTGTGTGTGTGTGTGTGTGTGTGTGTGTGTGTGTGTGTGTGTGTGTGTTTAAAGGTATGTATTATTTAATATTTAGTGTGGTGTGTGTGTGTGTCCAAATGAGTTTGTGAATGGTAAACAAGCAATCCAATACCTAATATGTGCTAATCTAGGCCTCGTTTTGTATACATATATATATGTGTTTACTAGGGAATGAAAATCCGGTTTGTTTTATTCTAAGTTTTTTCAACAATAAATAGTACATACGCGAACGAACGGTTCGGCTGGGTAAGTATAGCGTTGTGGCGGCCATTTTCTCTGTTAGGCGGGGGTTGGGGGAAGGGGGGGGTTGGTCTCTGGTAATTGTGGTATAGGGGTAGTTATATTTGGGCCTCGGTTGGGGGGTAGGGTGTTGGTAGGGGGGTGGGGGCCCAGGGAGCAGCAGAGGGGGGACCTGAGGGAGAGGCATGGAGTTGCTAGTTAATCATTAAGATATTAATTTGTGGAGATAGGTTATATAAGGAAAGATGTTTAGGAAGGAATAAGAAAAGTGTTTGGAACTGATGAAAGTATATGAGTTATAGTGATTCATGTTAGAAGAAAGATATGTGCTTTAAAAGGTGAAGAGATTTGTAAAGGACTTTATCTGCTTAATAATATATTAATTAACGGTAAATGACCATTGGAGATAGATATTCAACAGCATAATGAGTGGACAAGTTTTAGCAGGAAGGCCGGCACAGAGAGAGAGAATGGACCGATAAATAGTTAGACATTTTTTCTCGAATGGTATACTCTAATAATCATAGGTACATATTTCAGAGCGCGACATTCGTGCGCGCGCGCGCGCACACACACGTATACACACACACTCTCACACACACACACACACACACACACACACACACACACACACACACACACACACACACACACACACACACACACACACACACACACACACACATATATATATATATATATACAAACATACATACAGTCTCGACAGTCAAATTGCAGAAACTGACACAATTATGACAAGGATCACTCATATTGGATATATACACACACAGATAAATTCACGTGGATAAGTCACTCCAATTACACGTATGTACACACACAGACAACATATTTCAGTGAGTGTGGCCCATAGTATACATTAATACTCACACATGGCAGCCCATTCACTATTAATTGGTGTACATATTCATTCACACACATGTTTATGTGTCACTTTCTTATAAAATACACACACACTGAAAGGAATCTTTGAGAACATTATATACCACATATGTCAGACCAATCCTGAAGTATGCAGCTCCAGCATGGAGTCCACATCTAGTCAAGCATAAGACTAAACTGGAAAAGGTTCAAAGGTTTGCCACCAGACTAGAACCCGAGCTAAGAGGTATGAGCTACGAGGAGAGACTACGGGAATTAAACCTCACTTCGTTGGAAGACAGAAGAGTTAAGGGGGACATGATCACCACATTCAAGATTCTCATGGGAATCGATAAGGTAGATGAAGGTAGGCTACTTAACACAAAGGGGACACGTACTAGGGGACACAGGTGGAAACTGAGTGCCCAAATGAGACACAGAGATATTAGAAAGAACTTTTTTAGTGTCAGAGTAGTTGACAAATGGAATGCATTAGGAAGTGATGTGGTGGAGGCTGACTCCATACACAGTTTCAAGTGTAGATATGATAGAGCCCAATAGGCTCAGGAACTAGTACTCCTGTTGATTGACGGTTGAGAGGCGGGACCAAAGAGCCAGAGCTCAACCCCCGCAAGCACAATAAGGTGAGTAAAATTAGGTGAGTACACACAAACTCATTGTTAATTTTCCCTGGAACACAACCCGACAAACCGTTTAACAACCAGGTACCCATTCACTGCTTCGTGAAGATAATCGTTAAGTTAAGGATTGGTGCCTAGTCAATCCGCTCTTCCCCTGCCAGCCAGGATATGAACCCAGGCGAAATCGCTTGCGAAGCGCGAGGTGAGTGCCTTACCACTGATCCACAGAGACTGCCCAAATATGAATGCCATCAGCAGCACTAGCAGTTGGTGTTACCAGGCAGGTTACCCATCCAATTACTAACCAAATTGAAAGTTGCTTAACTTGGCTAATGGGACGAGAAGCAGTGTCCTTTAAGTGGTAGTATGGCCGTTGTTATTGTATACAAGTGGTAACCAATAACTTGTGAGTGAGTGAGTGAGTGATGAATGGTAACTGCGGCGGAGGATACTCACACATACCAGCCAATTCTCCATTAATGATAGTTCTTATAGTCAAACAAACCAACCAAAAGTGGACTATTGCACCAACATGGAAATGTTTGGATGCCATTGATCTCGCACAAATCGCTTATAAATGCCACCCGCCGCTATTTATAAAACCTAAACAATCCTCTTCTAAGCACGAATGATTACTCTTAGGCCTTGGATTATGTTCACTTAGGCTTCATTGAGTCAATACATATAACTTCTTTGAGTCGGGGGACAGGCAGACAGGCAGTCTATATATACATGTTAGGCTTATAAAGTGGTCTCCAACACCCACCCCACAAGGTTAAACTAACCCTCACTCACCAGGATGCTAGTAGCTCACTAACTCCTGGATACCTATTTACTGCTAGGTGAACAGGTGCATTGGGTGATAGGAAACGCTACCAACAATTACAGCCCTGCCCGACCGCGATTCGAACCCTGGAATCCCTTATTGAGAGTCGAGAAGGAACACATCATTCATGTTACATATATGTGTACTCACCTATTTGTGCCAGGAGGATCGAGCATTAATCTTAGAGTCTGCCTTTAAGCCGTCAGTTGTTTATAGCAATAACTCTTGGCCTATTTCCTAACTTAACCTAGCCTAACCTATACCCTACCCTAACCTATAACCTACCACAATCTAAAACCAAACCTAATATAACCTAACCTAATCTAAACCTAACCTAGCCTACACCTAAACCCAATCTACCTAACTTACCTAACTAAGCTAACCTAACCAAACCTAACCTAACTAACCTAACCTAACTAACCTAACCTAACCTAACCTAACTAGCCTAACCTAACTAATCTAACCTAACCTAACTAACGTAACCTAACCTAACCTAACCTAACCTAACCAAACCTAACCTAACTAACCTAACCTAACCTAACCTATCCTAACTTAACTAACCTAACCTAAACCTAACCAAACCTAACCTAACTAACCTAACCTAACCTAACCTAACCTAACCTAAACCTAACCTTACCTAACTTAACCAAACCTAACCTAACCAAACTAAACCTAACTTAACCTAACCTAACCAAACCTAACCTAACTAACCTAACCTAACCTAACTAACCTAACCTAAACCTAACCAAACCTAACCTAACTAACCGAACCAAACTTAACCTAACCTAACCAAACTTAACCTAGCCTAACCAAACTTAACCTAACCTAGGGGCTGGTCCCAAACCTGCACACAGAAATAACATCACATGAGACCAGAAGACATGGCAGGATGTGCAGAATACCCCCGTTGAAAAACAGAGGTGCAACTGGTACTCTGAGAGAGAACTCTATCAACATCAGAGGTCCGAGACTGTTCAACACGCTTCCACTACACATAAGGGGCATAACTGGCCGACCCCTCACAGTGTTCAAGAGAGAACTGGATAAGCACCTCCAAAGGATACCTGATCAACCAGGCTGTGACTCATACATCAGGCTGCGAGCAGCCGCGTCCAACAGCCTGGTTGATCAGTCCGGCAACCAGGAAGCCTGGTCGACGACCGGGCCGCGGGGACGCTAAGCCCCGGAAGCACCTCAAGGTAAGGTAACCTAACCTAACCTAACCAAACCTAACCTAACTAACCTAACCTAACCTAACTAACCTAACCTAAACCTAACCAAACCTAACCTAACTAACCTAACCAAACTTAACCTAACCTAACCAAACTTAACCTAACCTAACCAAACTTAACCTAACCTAACCAAATCTAACCTAACCAAACCTAACCTAACCAAACTTAACCTAACCTAACCTAACCTAACCTAACCAAACTTAACCTAACCTAACCTAACCAACACCCACCTCACAAGATCGAACACCTAAACTGACCCTGACTGACCCTCACCAGGATGCAACCCTACATGAAGCTCACAACTCCTGGATACCTGTTTACTGCTAGGAGAACAGAGGCATTAGGTGATAAGAAACGCTACCAATAATTTCAGTCCTGCCTGGCCGGGTTTCGATCCAGGAATCCCCGATCGTTAGTCTAGAAGGAACACATACATGTTTCATATTTCTGTGTACTCACCTATTTGTACTTGCAGGACTGAGCATCAGTTTTTGAACGCTGACAATATAGCCGCCGGTTGTTTAAAGCAATGACTCCTGGTCTATTTTCCTGTCATATCAACTTTTAAAATTATGAATGGAGATTGCATCTACAACTGTGGCTTTTTGTAAGTTTGTTCTCACCTAGTTGTATTCACCTAGTTGTGTTTGCTAGGTTTGATATTCAGATCTTTGGTCCCACCTCTCAACAATCAATCAATTGCTCAAGTAGTTTTCCAGTAGTTATGTAACTCATAACTCTCAGCTCTGTTGGAAAAAAGGCTGGGGCTGCATATTCAATTATTTGTCTCGCATAGGTTGAAAAAAAGGTTCATTCTTCTTTACACGTTAGAAATGTTACTTTGAACATGTTCTATCCAAGTCGGATAGAACATATTCTTAATCCGGATAGACCTGCGTTCGAGCCTGTCGAAACGGTTGCAATTACAGGGCACATATTGTCCTCTCCTGTAGCAGCATCAGGTTCGATAGATTCTCTGGACAGCCGATGATTGACCTTCTGGCAGTTCTCACGTTGACAAATTTAAAACTATGAAAAAAAAACGATAAAAGATAAAAAAAACGGCACATTCCTTAGATGTTTAAATTTTTTATCTCTGTCCGTGTATGTGTCTTGAGTTGAGTTTTGATTCCTTGTGTTTCTTGATTCCTTGTGTTTCTTGATTCCTTGTGTTTCTTGATTCCGTGTGTGTCTTGAATCCGTTTGTGTCTTGATTCCTTGTGTTTCTTGATTCCGTGTGTGCCTTGATTCCTTGTGTGTCTTGATTCCTTGTGTTTCTTGATTCAGTGTGTGTCTTGATTCCGTGTGTGTCTTGATTCCGTCTGTGCCTTGATTCCTTGTGTTTCTTGATTCCGTAATTGTCTTGATTCCTTGTGTTTCTTGATTCCGTGTGTGTCTTGATTCCGTGTGTGTCTTGATTCCGTGTGTGTCTTGATTCCGTCTGTGCCTTGGTTCCTTGTGTTTCTTGATTCCGTGTGTGTCTTGATTCCTTGTGTTTCTTGATTCCGTGTGTGTCTTGATTCCGTTTGTGTCTTGATTCCTTGTGTTTCTTGATTCCGTGTGTGTCTTGATTCCTTGTGTTTCTTGATTCCGTGTGTGTCTTGATTCCGTCTGTGCCTTGATTCCTTGTGTTTCTTGATTCCGTGTGTGTCTTGATTCCTTGTGTGTCTTGATTCCGTCTGTGCCTTGATTCCTTGTGTTTCTTGATTCCGAATGTGTCTTGGTTCCGTGTGTGTCTTGATTCCGTGTGTGTCTTGATTCCGTGTGTGTCTTGATTCCGTCTGTGCCTTGATTCCTTGCGTTTCTTGATTCCGTGTGTGTCTTGATTCCGTTTGTGTCTTGATTCCTTGTGGTTCTTGATTCCGTGTGTGCCCTGATTCCTTGTGTTTCTTGATTCCGTGTGTGTCTTGATTCCGTTTGTGTCTTGATTCCGTGTGTGTCTTGATTCCGTGTGTGTCTTGATTCCGTGTGTGTCCTGATTCCTTGTGTTTCTTGATTCCTTGTGTTTCTTGATTCCGTGTGTGTCTTGATTCCGTCTGTGCCTTGATTCCTTATGTGTCTTGATTTCATGTGTGTCTCCTGAGTGTGTCTTGTTTCCGCGTGTGTGTTGATTCCGTATGTTCCCGTGTCCGTCAGAGTCTTAGGTTAGTCTTAGGTTAGGTTAGGTTAGGTTAGTTAGTGTCCGTGTCAATGTCTATGTCATTGTCCCCGGGGTTTTGAGTCCAGGATGCCATTTGTGTCCCCTCAAATTGCCTCCCTTATCTCCACCTTGGGATCGTGTCAGTGTCCATGTGTGTCTTGATTCTGTGTGTGTCTTGAGTCCGTGTGTATCTTGAGTCCGTTTGTGTCTTGATTCTGTGAGTGTCTTGAGTCCGTGTGTGTCTTGATTCTGTGTGTGTCTTGAGTCCGTGGGTGTCTTGAGTACGTGTGTTGATTCCGTGTGTCCGTGTCCGTTAGAGTCTATGAGTGTCCGTATCCGTGTCCGTGTCCGTGTCATTATCCCTGGGGTATTGAGTCCAGGATGCCATTTGTGTCCCCTCAAATTGCCTCCCTTATCTCCACCTTGGGATCGTGTCAGTGTCCATGTGTGTCTTGATTCCGTGTGTGTCTTGAGTCCGCGTGTGTCTTGAGTCCGTGTGTGTCTTGAGTCCGTGTGTGTCTTGAGTCCGTGTGTGTCTTGATTCCGCGTGTGTCTTGAGTCCGTGTGTGTCTTGAGTCCGTGTGTGTCTTTAGTCCGTGTGTGTCTTGAGTCCGCGTGTGTCTTGAGTCCGTGTGTGTCTTGATTCCGCGTGTGTCTTGAGTCCGCGTGTGTCTTGATTCCGTGTGTGTCTTGAGTCCGCGTGTGTCTTGAGTCCGTGTGTGTCTTGAGTCTGCGTGTGTCTTGAGTCCGTGTGTGTCTTGATTCCGCGTGTGTCTTGAGTCCTGTGTGTCCGGGTGTCTTTGGGGTTTTGGGTCCAGGAAGCTATTTGAGTCGACCCAAATTGCCTCCCTTCTCCCCACCTGAAATCCAGGTGAATTGAAAGACCTGCCCGAGGTCAGTGGATCCAGGTATCCGTCCGTGGGCCCCCGGATTTCAACCCTTCCCCACATTCCAAGGGGTCAGTCAATCAATCTTCAGCTATCCAGAGAATCTATCGAAACTGATGCTCCTACAGGAGGGGACACACAGATAAATCTGTGCCCTGTACTTGCAACCGTTCCGACAGGCTCGAACGCAGGTCTATCCGGATTAAGAACATGTTCTATCCGACTAGGCCACGCTGGAGTTGCCTTCTGAATCAAATTTTGCACTTGTATTTATATCTCGTAGTAAGGTTAGTTAGTGTCTATTTATCAACATTTGCAATGATTGACGTGTGAAGTTGTGAGTTTGTGTTGACAGATAGAAATTCATAACAGCTTATTCGATGAGGTTGCAGTCCAGTGAGGCAGTTTCATGAATGAATATTGGAGAATTTAGGCAAACTGACGTGTGTGTGTGTGTGTGTGTGTGTGTGTGTGTGTGTGTGTGTGTGTGTGTGTGTGTGTGTGTGTGTGTGTGTGTGTGTGTGTGTGTGTGTTTAAAGGTATGTATTATTTAATATTTAGTGTGGTGTGTGTGTGTGTCCAAATGAGTTTGTGAATGGTAAACAAGCAATCCAATACCTAATATGTGCTAATCTAGGCCTCGTTTTGTACATATATATATGTGTTTACTAGGGAATGAAAATCCGGTTTGTTTTATTCTAAGTTTTTTCAACAATAAATAGTACATACGCGAACGAACGGTTCGGCTGGGTAAGTATAGCGTTGTGGCGGCCATTTTCTCTGTTAGGCGGGGGTTGGGGGAAGGGGGGGGTTGGTCTCTGGTAATTGTGGTATAGGGGTAGTTATATTTGGGCCTCGGTTGGGGGGTAGGGTGTTGGTAGGGGGGGTGGGGCCCAGGGAGCAGCAGAGGGGGGACCTGAGGGAGAGGCATGGAGTTGCTAGTTAATCATTAAGATATTAATTTGTGGAGATAGGTTATATAAGGAAAGATGTTTAGGAAGGAATAAGAAAAGTGTTTGGAACTGATGAAAGTATATGAGTTATAGTGATTCATGTTAGAAGAAAGATATGTGCTTTAAAAGGTGAAGAGATTTGTAAAGGACTTTATCTGCTTAATAATATATTAATTAACGGTAAATGACCATTGGAGATAGATATTCAACAGCATAATGAGTGGACAAGTTTTAGCAGGAAGGCCGGCACAGAGAGAGAGAATGGACCGATAAATAGTTAGACATTTTTTCTCGAATGGTATACTCTAATAATCATAGGTACATATTTCAGAGCGCGACATTCGTGCGCGCGCGCGCACACACACGTATACACACACACTCTCACACACACACACACACACACACACACACACACACACACACACACACACACACACACACACACACACACACACACACACACACACACACATTATATATATATATATACAAACATACATACAGTCTCGACAGTCAAATTGCAGAAACTGACACAATTATGACAAGGATCACTCATATTGGATATATACACACACAGATAAATTCACGTGGATAAGTCACTCCAATTACACGTATGTACACACACAGACAACATATTTCAGTGAGTGTGGCCCATAGTATACATTAATACTCACACATGGCAGCCCATTCACTATTAATTGGTGTACATATTCATTCACACACATGTTTATGTGTCACTTTCTTATAAAATACACACACACTGAAAGGAATCTTTGAGAACATTATATACCACATATGTCAGACCAATCCTGAAGTATGCAGCTCCAGCATGGAGTCCACATCTAGTCAAGCATAAGACTAAACTGGAAAAGGTTCAAAGGTTTGCCACCAGACTAGAACCCGAGCTAAGAGGTATGAGCTACGAGGAGAGACTACGGGAATTAAACCTCACTTCGTTGGAAGACAGAAGAGTTAAGGGGGACATGATCACCACATTCAAGATTCTCATGGGAATCGATAAGGTAGATGAAGGTAGGCTACTTAACACAAAGGGGACACGTACTAGGGGACACAGGTGGAAACTGAGTGCCCAAATGAGACACAGAGATATTAGAAAGAACTTTTTTAGTGTCAGAGTAGTTGACAAATGGAATGCATTAGGAAGTGATGTGGTGGAGGCTGACTCCATACACAGTTTCAAGTGTAGATATGATAGAGCCCAATAGGCTCAGGAACTAGTACTCCTGTTGATTGACGGTTGAGAGGCGGGACCAAAGAGCCAGAGCTCAACCCCCGCAAGCACAATAAGGTGAGTAAAATTAGGTGAGTACACACAAACTCATTGTTAATTTTCCCTGGAACACAACCCGACAAACCGTTTAACAACCAGGTACCCATTCACTGCTTCGTGAAGATAATCGTTAAGTTAAGGATTGGTGCCTAGTCAATCCGCTCTTCCCCTGCCAGCCAGGATATGAACCCAGGCGAAATCGCTTGCGAAGCGCGAGGTGAGTGCCTTACCACTGATCCACAGAGACTGCCCAAATATGAATGCCATCAGCAGCACTAGCAGTTGGTGTTACCAGGCAGGTTACCCATCCAATTACTAACCAAATTGAAAGTTGCTTAACTTGGCTAATGGGACGAGAAGCAGTGTCCTTTAAGTGGTAGTATGGCCGTTGTTATTGTATACAAGTGGTAACCAATAACTTGTGAGTGAGTGAGTGAGTGAGTGATGATAATGGTAACTGCGGCGGAGGATACTCACACATACCAGCCAATTCTCCATTAATGATAGTTCTTATAGTCAAACAAACCAACCAAAAGTGGACTATTGCACCAACATGGAAATGTTTGGATGCCATTGATCTCGCACAAATCGCTTATAAATGCCACCCGCCGCTATTTATAAAACCTAAACAATCCTCTTCTAAGCACGAATGATTACTCTTAGGCCTTGGATTATGTTCACTTAGGCTTCATTGAGTCAATACATATAACTTCTTTGAGTCGGGGGACAGGCAGACAGGCAGTCTATATATACATGTTAGGCTTATAAAGTGGTCTCCAACACCCACCCCACAAGGTTAAACTAACCCTCACTCACCAGGATGCTAGTAGCTCACTAACTCCTGGATACCTATTTACTGCTAGGTGAACAGGTGCATTGGGTGATAGGAAACGCTACCAACAATTACAGCCCTGCCCGACCGCGATTCGAACCCTGGAATCCCTTATTGAGAGTCGAGAAGGAACACATCATTCATGTTACATATATGTGTACTCACCTATTTGTGCCAGGAGGATCGAGCATTAATCTTAGAGTCTGCCTTTAAGCCGTCAGTTGTTTATAGCAATAACTCTTGGCCTATTTCCTAACTTAACCTAGCCTAACCTATACCCTACCCTAACCTATAACCTACCACAATCTAAAACCAAACCTAATATAACCTAACCTAATCTAAACCTAACCTAGCCTACACCTAAACCCAATCTACCTAACTTACCTAACTAAGCTAACCTAACCAAACCTAACCTAACTAACCTAACCTAACTAACCTAACCTAACCTAACCTAACTAGCCTAACCTAACTAATCTAACCTAACCTAACTAACGTAACCTAACCTAACCTAACCTAACCAACCTAACCTAACTAACCTAACCTAACCTAACATCCTAACTTAACTAACCTAACCTAAACCTAACCAAACCTAACCTAACTAACCTAACCTAACCTAACCTAACCTAACCTAAACCTAACCTACCTAACCAAACCTAACCTAACCAAACTAACCTAACTTAACCTAACCTAACCAAACCTAACCTAACTAACCTAACCTAACCTAACTAACCTAACCTAAACCTAACCAAACCTAACCTAACTAACCTAACCAAACTTAACCTAACCTAACCAAACTTAACCTAGCCTAACCAAACTTAACCTAACCTAGGGGCTGGTCCCAAACCTGCACACAGAAATAACATCACATGAGA